>NC_056747.1:490222362-490297594 GCF_019279795.1 Protopterus annectens
TATCTGTTCATATGTCCATGCATGTTCGGCTCATATTTTGGCCTGCTCCTCATTCACCTGGCAATTGTCATGGCTGATCGCAGCATTGAAGTCAGTAACTTGTGGCAACACTTTTGTGTTTCAGACTTCATCTCCTTCTGCATATGTGTTCTAATACATATAACTGTGTAACTAGCAACATTTTGAGTGTAACAGAGCATTAGTTGACATATATCCCTATTTGTACCCACAGTGTGGCATACTTTGTCCAGACACCTTGCATTAACAGGTTATGTGGTGTCATAATAATACATTACCTGTACTGTTGACTGATTGTGCTGTAGGGTATGTTTGTGCAAACTTCAGGTTATGTACATCTGCCATGGTTTCGTGGTAAATCCCTTTGTGTATTGAGTGCAGGGTCCTGGCTTCGAGCCTTGGAGAGGCAGTTTATTTTGTTGCTGAGCAGAACAAGGGACATTGGCTACAGAGTGATTGAGGCACTCTTAAGCAGTTGTAAGCAAGGTTGCGCAGAGCTAAGCAATGCCTACACAAGTTGAGCAATTCAGCAAGTAACTGAGTATAAGAAACTGTAACCAAACGTCAGCAGTGATTACCCCTGCACAAACACACTTACACACTTACAGCTGCTTATTTGTGCTTAAACCTGCTTATTACTGCCTAAATACATTATGACACTGACACTTCACATATGCATTTCATGCAGTACTCCAGTTCACATTTAAATGTTATGTAGGTTTTACGGCAAAAAGATGTACAAATATGTTCATATACAGCTTTCACATGGAAAATATGTGCTGCAGTTGTACTCAAACCTGGAATGCCTGTTCGTTAGGCGGGTGCAATAACCACTACACTATTGCTGTGCTGCTTCATGTGCATATATACCCATATACCCATGGATCCTAGTTCCCCAAACACCCATCCCAACACGTCACTGACACATCAGTCGTCCATTCTCCAGTTGGAAACACGGTGTATCCACACCACTACATATTGGCCACTCCCTACTCCTCTGGACTCAATCCATGTATCCTCAGACATCCCTTTTAGTCCACAAACATTGGTGACATGAGTGACCAATAGGACACTATTCCCAAATTTTGGGTTGTCCTACCTGGGACACACACGTCTTTATTTCAAGATTAGACTCTATACTTCTTACTTCGTTACTCCAGTTAACGTGACACTAAAATAAATTTATAACTTAAGACTATATGATAATGTACACGTTACACATGTAAACCAATGATGTACGAGTTCGGCAACATTATATTACAAATAGGACCGGTTTAGTGATTGCCACTGACGTAGCCGGCAAATCACAGGAATGATTCAAATGTTTCATAATGGGAAAGTCCTCACATTTTATTCTTTTGAGAACAGCACTAACTTCGAAACTGAATACACAACTCTGAATTATTGCAGATTCATCCCTTCCCCCTATCTTTTCATAACTCTAATACTACAGTACTGCAATATGCAACGGAAATAAAACAGCTTATTTTGCCTTGGAAGTTTATATCCCAACAGAATCGTGGAAATGTTGCAAAGACATAAATAAATATATATATATATATATATATATATATATATATATATATATATATATAGATGACAACCAGTTCATGACAGCCTAGGTAAGGCCTGCACTGTCACAAAGGCCATGCATTTGGAATGACATTGAGTCGGGATATATAAGCCACAGTGCAGAAAAGGGGGTCACCATCTTTTCTGTAATGGACTATGAATAAATGTTTATTTAACATCTGTTAACTGAGTATGCATACTATTCCATTGAGTCAGGACTCCATTCAGTCATGATTTGAGCCTTAGAGGCAAAACAACACAATTAAACATACACAAGAATCATACCTCTCAACCTCTTAATGTAAAAAGTCTAGCCAAAGCCAAATATAATTGGGGGTAGGAGGTCATAGATTAGGACATACTGGGATCAATTCAATAGCTCTGCTTGACAGAGGCCCAGTAAATTGATCAATGGGGTGGTGTGAGCCGACACACCTTGCCTAGGCTTATAAATGCCCTTCGGCAGATAGCCTAGTACCTACCTATGAACCTATTACATTTATGGTTATGCACAACTTATTATTCTGTCTACTGACTAGGTTTGTAGGGGCACTTTCATGTTATTTATGTCTGCAAAAGGAATGAATGTGGTACAGGGAATGTACTTCTACGTATAGATGTATATGTATGTATGCATATATATTTATAACGAACTCGCTGACCTCCACGACGCGGTCCATTTAGACCCGGGCCATCCAACGCTGACACGCCTGGATCTTCATACCCATGGTTCCTCCACCCCACCCGAGTACCACATACACACAAACCATCCATTCTCCAGTTGCTTTCCCAGCCATAACACACCTCCACGCATTGCCCTCTCCCCAGCATTAGGGACCCTACATGTATGTTGTCTCATCCCATGTATCATCTGGCACTCCAAACCTTTTAGTCCTTGAACATACCTGCCTGGCTTGTGTAATGGTTGGAAGTCCGAACAACTCGCAATGTTTGGGAAGTCCCACCAGGGACTACCCTGTAATTGTTTGTAAGGTAGACTTAGCAGGTGGACAATGTTACTCCCACTGGTAGTATCCTGCCTGTGGTTTGAGAAGCAATGATTTGCTCACCCCTGCCCAGCTTGATATGACATGAGATGACAGCACAAAATAATACAGGTGTTGCTATTGTTTTCCTTTTCATTCTTTTTGTATGCTTTATTGTCACGACATTCATTCTTCATATATATGTATATATATATATATATATATATATATATATATATATGTATATATATATATGTGTATGTGTGTGTGTATATATATATATATATATATATATATATATATATATATATATATCTGTACATACACACGCACATACATCTACATAATTATATACATTTCCTATACTGTTGGATGATGTGTTTGTGATCACAGCAGCTGAATGTGTATCCGCCATGGCTTAGTGGAACTCGCGTCTACTATAGTGTTACAGGGTCAGGGGTTTGCTACCTGGCAGTGCAGATTATTTTGTTAATGGCCACAATGACAGCTATTGGCTACAGGGTGACTAAGGCACTGTAGAACATTTGTAGGTGGGTATGCGCCTGTTTGCACGAAGCACAGCATTACTCACCTCTGGTTGTGGCATCTTGCACTCAGCCTCTACATTGCTTCACCAGTGTGGTACGCACATACCGGCGGCCAAACAGGCTGACACCCGCTTGCTCCCGCATACACACGCGCAACATCATGCATTTTTTTCACATCTGTCAACCGGGACAGTCTGACTGTATGCTTGTCCATTGTCAGTAGTGGCCCAGGGTGTAGAGCTCTACATTGACCCCAGCTACGTATCCCAATTAATACTGGGGTGTTTACATTCATAGAGGGTAACAGACATAACATAGCTACGTCCCCCATTAATCATGCTTAGTTTACATTAAACTGTCTGTATTATCCATGCTTAGGTCAGGCTTACATGTCCGGTATGACTGTTGACAAAGGTCATTTTAAGGTGAGGTAGGATTCCTGTTTCACAGGTCTGGATATGTTACATGCAGGTATTCAGGGTAGGTGTAGTTATTCCATACCTGTGTGGTACAGTAGAGGCGAATAGCTAGGGAGTAGGCAGGTAGTTAGTGGGGGTGACATTGTAACTATATAGTAGCCCTTAGGTATAATTGTATGGGGAGCAATAGGGAAGGTATGTCTGTTGGGATTTGTATGCGAGGCAGGACAAGAGGTTGCAGTATCACTAGCTGATGTAGTGGTATAGAGTGTGAGGTGGGGGGGGTTGCAAGGTGGTGAGCCTGTGCTGCTCCAGGTGTGCTTGTGGTTTTCCTTAATGTGTTAGTTACATGTGTCCTGTGGGACAGCTATATTACTACATGTGGGTTGGGGTTCCAGATACTGGCAATATAGTGGGGGAAGAGGGTGTCACCTACGTGGACCCGTAGACTTTAATAGAAATGGAACAGGGGATGAGAGGTACGTGGTGTGCAATGGGACACAAAGGGCAGTGTTAGTAGGGGGATTATCCAGGGATGTGCAGGATGGCTGCAGGGAAGGTCTACTGCTGGCCATGGGTTCTACGACAACAGCTGTGCATATGCACTGCATTTGGTGTTTGCATCAGACATACACACACCCCTGGGTGGTGGCGAGGACTACAATAATACCTTTTGATGCCTATTACATCGGCTTACATGCCTACAGTGGGGTGTTGCGACCATGTGTTCGTAGGTGTTGTGTAGTGGGTTATGCAACAACACATATGGTCATACCTTACTTAGCCATGTAAACTGGACTGTGCTGTGGTGAGACCCATATCAGGAAAGGCTGCCCGTTTGGCGTAAGCATGCCTGTCGACTGTACAGAATCCGCAGCTTGTCCAGAGTTTGCTTCATACTATTGGTGTGTTCCTCTTACAATATGTACCTGTCTGGCAAATACCTGGGAACTGACACGATTAAATACAGACAGGTAATTGGGTTTACGACCCCACATCCTTCAGCCGAGTCATGCTAATGCATAACCAAGAAGAATAGTTCCAGGACCGCAAAATGAAGACAATAATTCGTAAAAAAGGCAAATCCTTTATTCCGTTGCCAAATGATGAAAGTCCAAGGTCAGTAACAGCAAAATCAGACAAGCGCTTTCGCTTGGTTAGTACCAAGCTTTTTCAAGTCAAAAACAGTTTCCTTTGGTGAGGCGACTGTTTAAGTACAGGTGTTGATTAGTCACGTGTTTGATTACAGCTGAATTTCGTTAAAAACAATTAAAAATGTCATAAGCAAATAGCTAGGCAAATAATCGAAATATGCATTGGCAAAATAGACATCTGCATTGCTTATACATAACTACTTGACCAAGTGTGTGTGGTAATGGGGTGGCAAACTTGGAAAGTCCGACAAAAAGAAAAAAAGAAAAAAACATGATAAAACTGCAAATGAAAATAAAAATGAGAATGTGTGTGATCCAAATGAATGTAAAATCAGCAGTCCTGTGTGAAATAGGATGGATGTGGTACTGTGTTGTCAATCTTAAACATAGAGTTGTGATGCACATAGGTGGCACCTGCTTAATAAGTTGTGGCAAATGTGTGAGATGAGCAAAAAGCAATGTGGGGCTGATGGAACTGTCATAAAACATGCTAAAGTCTGGCCCTTCTAAGCTTCAATACTGAGCCTATGCTAAGTGCCGCTTAACCCTGGGGCTACCTGCATCTAATCTGAGTTGCCAAACTAGCTCCCTGTATTCCAAAGTAGATTCCCAGTCCCCTCCTCTAATACTGGGGTTCACTTGTTCAAGGATCATGAAAGACAATTTGTAGTTGGGACATGTGAGTGAGTGCTTAAAAAAGCTACTTTCCTTTTTCTTTCAATGTCAAGTGTGTTCGTGATAACCTTTTCCTGAATTCTCTCGGTTTTACCTACGTAGAAGGCACCACAAGTGGTGCAGAGCCCAATGTAAACAACCCCTTTTGTTCCACATGAAAAGTGACAGGGGGATCTAATACAAGTGTGTCTAGATGTTAGGTAGATATGAGATTTATTTAAAATGAGAGGACATTGCTTGCAGGCACCACATTTGAAGGTGCCATTGTTGTTCAAGGTTGTAAGTGGTTGTAGTGGGTTTTCTCAAAGATGACTTTAAGGTTTTGCGCCCTCTTCCTCACAAAGTTAGGTTTGTCCGGAATAATGTTCCTGAAGCCATCATTACCAGCCAATACAAACCAGTATTTGATACGATGTCTTCAATTTGTTCAGAGTTGTCAGAAAAGTATAAATAAAATTGCCGCCCATTTCTTTTGTTGTGTTGTTGCGTGGGATTGGGAATCTGCATTTGCATGCCCAAGCAATGGGGGGTATAAGGAGTCCCTTTGGCAAGGATTTCATCTTTAAGAGAATTGAGCAAGTTCTCAGGATAGCCTCTTTCGGTGAACATGTCATATAAATTCTGAGTCTCTTCTAGAAAATCGGAAGATCTGCTGCACATTCTTGATGCCCTTATAAATTGGCCCTTAGCTATGCCCTTCTTTTGGTAGAAAGGGTGTTGACTCTCATAGTGTAGTAGGGAGTTCGAAAAAGTGGGTTTCCTGTAGACCTTGGAATGTAATTCCAGAGATAGGGGGTCCCTATAAATAGTAACATCAAGGTAATGCAGTTCTTCATGGCTAATGTTGTGTGTGAAAGTCAAGAAACTGGTGCTATTAATGTGTTTCAAGAAACTCAATAGTTGGTCTTCGGTACCTTCCAAATGAGGCAGATGTCATCAAGGTATCTACAATAAAGGTGAGAAACTGTGCCCAAGTCGTGCCAAAATGTACTCCTGTTCCCATCTGTGCAGTACCACGCTGGCATAGTTGGTACAGGAAGCCCCATCGCAACTCCTTTTAACTGTTTGAAAAGTTCCCCATTAAAACAAATGTAGTTGTTATTTAGGACTATGCTCATCATGTCAGTGATTGAATTGATGAAGTTGTTACCCAGATTCGTTTCCTTGGTAAGAAAATCAGTGAACCAATCTAATCCTGTAGAATGGGGAATACTTGAAAAAAGGTCTTTGATGTCAATGGTGACCAAAAAGGAGGAGGGGGGGCAGTTGGAAACAGGGAAAAGTTTCAGAAATTCCCATGAGTCTTTGCACACGTGGGTAAGGGCATGGGTGTGTTGTTTTGTGATGTAGTCAATGAACTTAGCAAGAGGCTCAGTCACACCCCCTGCACCCGAAACAATAGGTCTAAAGATCAACGGGCTGATGCCCTTGTGAGTCTTTGGGATTCCGAAAATAATTGGAACAGTTGGTTTGTTAACAAGCAAAAAATTATAGAGTTTTTCGTTAATGAATCCCTGTAGCAAGTTGTCATACAAGGAAGATTTAATTTTTGCAAGTGCAATGTTGTATTCATTCCGAGAGATAGGGCAGTATTGGGTGTCATCATGCAAAACGTGGTGCATGCTAGCCTCATAAGCGGACTCATACATAAGAACCACACCACCACCTTTATCAGGTTTCATGATTCTAATGTGTTCTTCAAATAGTTTGTTGATGTATTGGAAATCCTCGGTGTTCAGGTTTGTTGAAAGTGGTCTAAGCGGGTTTTCATACATATTACGCAAATCCTGTTCAATTAGTTCTTCATATAACTTGAGGAGTGGGTGGGTGGGGGGATTAAAAGTACTTTTCCTGCACAATCCTGTGGGTTGCCAAATTTGTCCTTTAAAAAAATGTTTGAGGTTGAGTCCTCTAATGAATAACTTAAGATCAACTAGTAACTGAGCCAGGTTTGCTCTGTTGGTGGGGACAAAATGGAATCCTTTGGTGAAAAGGTTGAAAGCTGTGTCATTAACTACCATATCTGTGTAATTAAAAATGGTGAAATCATGTTTCGTGTGGATAGTACAATTAGCATGTTTGGTTGTAGTAATGTTAGTACAAGGCAGGATAATGTAGCCTATGGATTCAGTGCATGGACAGGTGTCCTTGGAGGGATTAACTGCATTTTGAGTGTGGTTCCCTAGAATTGTTTGTTCGTCCACCTCCACCCAGTCCTCTGTGGCTTTGGTCCCCATGCCCCGGACCTCCCGGGGTGCATGGGAAAATCCTGCTCACGTTGTCTCTTGTCTTTTTCAGCCAAACGCTCACTTCTCCGTGGAGCATGGTGTGTGTCTGGCTGAAAAACATCATCCCCACCATTGCCAGGGATACTGGTTGTTCTAATAGTTTCAGAAAATTTGTTGTAACATGGGTAAGCTAAGTCATTCCTGTATTCATCTAAATCTCTCTCAAGCTTTCTAATTTTCCGATTCATAATCTTATTACAAAAAGAATCTACATCATCAAACACCTTGTCATATTCGTATTTAACCATAGAGAAATGTTTGTCAGAAATAACCAGCTGGTGCAAGGCATTCAACTCAGTATTTAAAATGTTGGCTTTAGTCTCATATTCTGAGATCATTAACTTCATGATTTCAATCCCTGCTTTATCAAATATATCACACATTTGTCTGTATTGCGCAGTGCCATGTTTAACATAGTTAGGAAATTTGAAGAACCGTAGTCCCTTTGGAATACGTTTGACATTAACACATTCATACAAATAATCTATTTCAATTTGGTTACTTCTCAAGCCATATAATTTGTTCTTAAAGTCATCAAAGTCACCTTCAATTGAGGTGGAATTCATTGAACGAACAGTACCTTTTTGGAAATTGAATGGTTTGTTAGCCCAGTCAGAAAAATTGAATTCCTTTGGTTTATCCTTCCCTCGTTTGGATCTAGTGGGGTTAGAGGACCTGGTACTGGAAGCGTTGTTATGAGCGTCCATGTCAGCATTTGTGGTATTGTCCGAGAATGTTTTTTTGCCATGTGGGTCTAATATCTGCGTTTTGTTTGCCTGAGTACCAGCAGAGGATGCAGAGTTGTTAGAAACATGGTTGAGGTTTCGTTGTGCATGCAGCAGCTCTTTCAGCTCAGCTAGCATGCTGAGAACCTCATTGAATTCCGTACGTGAAACCGGAAGTGAGTTATCAGCGTCTTGAAGCAGATGCGGTGTAACCGCAGGATCGAACGTCTCCACTGCAGCGGTCATGGTCCAAAGTACCGTCAAAGAAAGATGAATGCAAAACAAGCAAAACCAAGAAGAATAGTTCCAGGACCGCAAAATGAAGACAATAATTCGTAAAAAAGGCAAATCCTTTATTCCGTTGCCAAATGATGAAAGTCCAAGGTCAGTAACAGCAAAATCAGACAAGCGCTTTCGCTTGGTTAGTACCAAGCTTTTTCAAGTCAAAAACAGTTTCCTTTGGTGAGGCGACTGTTTAAGTACAGGTGTTGATTAGTCACGTGTTTGATTACAGCTGAATTTCGTTAAAAACAATTAAAAATGTCATAAGCAAATAGCTAGGCAAATAATCGAAATATGCATTGGCAAAATAGACATCTGCATTGCTTATACATAACTACTTGACCAAGTGTGTGTGGTAATGGGGTGGCAAACTTGGAAAGTCCGACAAAAAGAAAAAAAGAAAAAAACATGATAAAACTGCAAATGAAAATAAAATGAGAATGTGTGTGATCCAAATGAATGTAAAATCAGCAGTCCTGTGTGAAATAGGATGGATGTGGTACTGTGTTGTCAATCTTAAACATAGAGTTGTGATGCACATAGGTGGCACCTGCTTAATAAGTTGTGGCAAATGTGTGAGATGAGCAAAAAGCAATGTGGGGGCTGATGGAACTGTCATAAAACATGCTAAAGTCTGGCCCTTCTAAGCTTCAATACTGAGCCTATGCTAAGTGTGCCGTTTAACCCTGGGGGCCTACCTGCATCTAATCTGAGTTGCCAAACTAGCTCCCTGTATTCCAAAGTAGATTCCCAGTCCCCTCCTCTAATACTGGGGTTCACTTCTCCATAGGCTACATTATCCTGCCTTGTACTAACATTACTACAACCAAACATGCTAATTGTACTATCCACACGAAACATGATTTCACCATTTTTAATTACACAGATATGGTAGTTAATGACACAGCTTTCAACCTTTTCACCAAAGGATTCCATTTTGTCCCCACCAACAGAGCAAACCTGGCTCAGTTACTAGTTGATCTTAAGTTATTCATTAGAGGACTCAACCTCAAACATTTTTTTAAAGGACAAATTTGGCAACCCACAGGATTGTGCAGGAAAAGTACTTTTAATCCCCCCACCCACCCACTCCTCAAGTTATATGAAGAACTAATCGAACAGGATTTGCGTAATATGTATGAAAACCCGCTTAGACCACTTTCAACCAACCTGAACACCGAGGATTTCCAATACATCAACAAACTATTTGAAGAACACATTAGAATCATGAAACCTGATAAAGGTGGTGGTGTGGTTCTTATGTATGAGTCCGCTTATGAGGCTAGCATGCACCACGTTTTGCATGATGACACCCAATACTGCCCTATCTCTCGGAATGAATACAACATTGCACTCGCAAAAATTAAATCTTCCTTGTATGACAACTTGCTACAGGGATTCATTAACGAAAAACTCTATAATTTTTTGCTTGTTAACAAACCAACTGTTCCAATTATTTTCGGAATCCCAAAGACTCACAAGGGCATCAGCCCGTTGATCTTTAGACCTATTGTTTCGGGTGCAGGGGGTGTGACTGAGCCTCTTGCTAAGTTCATTGACTACATCACAAAACAACACACCCATGCCCTTACCCACGTGTGCAAAGACTCATGGGAATTTCTGAAACTTTTCCCTGTTTCCAACTGCCCCCCCTCCTCCTTTTTGGTCACCATTGACATCAAAGACCTTTTTTCAAGTATTCCCCATTCTACAGGATTAGATTGGTTCACTGATTTTCTTACCAAGGAAACAAATCTGGGTAACAACTTCATCAATTCAATCACTGACATGATGAGCATAGTCCTAAATAACAACTACATTTGTTTTAATGGGGAACTTTTCAAACAGTTAAAAGGAGTTGCGATGGGGGCTTCCTGTGCCACCAACTATGCCAACGTGGTACTGCACAGATGGGAACAGGAGTACATTTTTGGCACGACTTGGGCACAGTTTCTCACCTTTTATTGTAGATACCTTGATGACATCTGCCTCATTTGGAAAGGTACCGAAGACCAACTATTGAGTTTCTTGAAACACATTAATAGCACCACGGATTTCTTGACTTTCACACACAACATTAGCCATGAAGAACTGCATTACCTTGATGTTACTATTTATAGGGACCCCCTATCTCTGGAATTACATTCCAAGGTCTACAGGAAACCCACTTTTTCGAACTCCCTACTACACTATGAGAGTCAACACCCTTTCTACCAAAAGAAGGGCATAGCTAAGGGCCAATTTATAAGGGCATCAAGAATGTGCAGCAGATCTTCCGATTTTCTAGAAGAGACTCAGAATTTATATGACATGTTCACCGAAAGAGGCTATCCTGAGAACTTGCTCAATTCTCTTAAAGATGAAATCCTTGCCAAAAGGGACTCCTTATACCCCCCATTGCTTGGACGCATGCAAATGCAGATTCCCAATCCCACGCAACAACACAACAAAGAAATGGACGGCAATTTTATTTATACTTTTTCTGACAACTCTGAACAAATTGAAGACATCGTATCCAAATACTGGTTTGTATTGGCTGGTAATGATGACTTCAGGAACATTATTCCAAACAAACCTAACTTTGTGAGGAAGAGGGGGCAAAACCTTAAAGACATCTTTGAGAGAAAACCCACTACAACCACTTACAACCTTCGGAACAACAATGGCACCTTCAAATGTGGTGCCTGCAAGCAATGTCCTCTCATTTTAAATAAATCTCATATCTACCTAACATCTAGACACACTTGTATTAGATCCCCCTGTCACTTTTCATGTGGAACAAAAGGGGTTGTTTACATTGGGCTCTGCACCACTTGTGGTGCCTTCTACGTAGGTAAAACCGAGAGAGAATTCAGGAAAAGGTTATACGAACACACTTACGACATTGAAAAGAAAAAGGAAAGTAACGCTTTTTTTAAGCACTCACTCACATGTCCCAACTACAAATTGTCTTTCATGATCCTTGAACAAGTGAACCCCAGTATTAGAGGAGGGGACTGGGAATCTACTTTGGAATACAGGGAGCTAGTTTGGCAACTCAGATTAGATGCAGGTAGGCCCCCAGGGTTAAACGGCACACTTAGCATAGGCTCAGTATTGAAGCTTAGAAGGGCCAGACTTTAGCATGTTTTATGACAGTTCCATCAGCCCCCACATTGCTTTTTGCTCATCTCACACATTTGCCACAACTTATTAAGCAGGTGCCACCTATGTGCATCACAACTCTATGTTTAAGATTGACAACACAGTACCACATCCATCCTATTTCACACAGGACTGCTGATTTTACATTCATTTGGATCACACACATTCTCATTTTTATTTTCATTTGCAGTTTTATCATGTTTTTTTCTTTTTTTCTTTTTGTCGGACTTTCCAAGTTTGCCACCCCATTACCACACACACTTGGTCAAGTAGTTATGTATAAGCAATGCAGATGTCTATTTTGCCAATGCATATTTCGATTATTTGCCTAGCTATTTGCTTATGACATTTTTAATTGTTTTTAACGAAATTCAGCTGTAATCAAACACGTGACTAATCAACACCTGTACTTAAACAGTCGCCTCACCAAAGGAAACTGTTTTTGACTTGAAAAAGCTTGGTACTAACCAAGCGAAAGCGCTTGTCTGATTTTGCTGTTACTGACCTTGGACTTTCATCATTTGGCAACGGAATAAAGGATTTGCCTTTTTTACGAATTATTGTCTTCATTTTGCGGTCCTGGAACTATTCTTCTTGGTTTTGCTTGTTTTGCATTCATCTTTCTTTCATGCTAATGCATAACCTATTATTCTGTCAACTTCCTAAGGTTGTAAGTAGAATATGTGCTTTCTGTCCCTATTTGTCCCCCCAACGGTTTAGGTGCTGTGCAGTGGCTTTGCTCTTAGGGGTTGAGAGGTGTGGGCGTAAGCTCTGCCCAATTCTCAATATTACTTACATCCCCGGGGCGGTCCTAATAAAACTGCGCCAGCCAACACCTGCACCCCTAGGCCCATAATTGCATACCCATAGTTCCCCCACCTGCCCCTCCTCTACAGCACTCATCCTTACTGTGGGTGCAGGCAGGGTCTAACCACACCACTACACACTGCCCACTCTCCACGTGTCAGGACCCATGTCGTACGTTGTGTCAACCCATGAGTCATCAGGCTTGCACAACCTACTGGTCTGTGTACGTATACAGCCTGGTTGGGTGAATCATTACAGGTACTGACTCCGATGATCATTAATTTTTTGGTGTCCCACAAGGGACATTGATGGCTTTGTTTCAAGATTAGACTTGGCAGGTCTATCCTGCCTGTGGTCTGGGAAGCAGTGGTGTGTTTACTTGTATCATGTGTTTGTATGTTTCACCTGTCTTGGTGGGGGTGGTTGATGCTACGTGTTACACGTTTGTTGATTGGACCCTTCACCCCCATTTGCACGGCCTGTGAACATATGTAATTCATAACTGCTGTATCATATCCTAGCTATTTACATGTGTATATTTACACACACACACACACACACACACACATATATATATATATATATATATCTGCATTACTATATACAGATATATCTTATATGTATGCATACATGTATATATTTATATATTGCTGTCTATATATATCTAACAACATATGGTTGTATGGGTGTCTGCATATGTATATATCTATATGTGGGTATGTATATATATTCTGTCTCTGTATGTATACATTTGTACTACGGAGAGGGAGAGGTATATCTCCATGTAGCTATGGGTAAATATATACACACATTCCTCTACATATATACATCTACATCTGGTTATTCCATTCTTTGCCATGTAGATTAGACTTTGCTGCAGTGGGACTCTTAGCGGGTATGGCTGCTTGTTGGGCAACGCCTCTGCCCAATGAACAATTTTGCTCACATCCCTGAAGTTGTCTGTATAGACCCACATCAGCCAACACCTGCACACCTAGACCCATAACTAGCTACCCATAGTTCCCCCACCTGCACCTCTTCTACAGCACATATCCTTACTCTGGGTGTAGGTCCGGTCTGAACACACCACTACACGCTGCCCACTCTCCACTTCACGGGACCCATGTTGTACGTTGTCTTGACCCATGGGTCATCAGGCTTTCCCACCCTTGTATTCTGGGTATGTACACACCCCAGCCAGAATGGTCGTCGCATCGGTTTCTTTTGGTAATATGTAAATTTTTGGGGCATCCTGCAAGGGACGCTCCTGTCAGTGTTCCAAGATTAGATTTCATGGGTGCACTGTGTACCCCCCCAGTTGTATCCTGCCTGTGGTCTGGGGAGCAGTGGACTATTTACATTGTTTGTGGGTTTGTGTGTATGTTTCCTCTGTCCGGCTGGGGGGGGGGGGTCATGCTACGTGTTACATGTTTCTTGCTTGAGCCCCTCACTTACATTGGCATAGCCTATGAATATATGTCATTCTTGTGTGCTGTTTCCTATCATAGCTGACTATCTGTGTATATCTACATGCAGACACACACACACACATGTATATATATATATATATATATATATATATATATATATATATATATATATATATATGTGTGTCTGCATACACACACACACACACATAGATATATATAGATACACACACATATATATATATATATATATATATATATATATATATATATATATATATATATAAATCCATGTGGGTATATGGGATGTATGGCCTTAATCCCGCTTATCTATTGCTATGATGGCTTAATGGTTAACTACTGTGACTATAGTGTACAGAGTCCTGGGTTTGATCCTTGCTCAGGCAGTTTATTTTGTTGCTGGGCGGAACTTGGGCCATTGAATCCAGAGTGATTAAAGCACTTTACAGCGGTTGTAAGCGGGTTTCCACAGATTTGCACGATGGTAGGCACTGCAAACCTCCGGTTACAGTTTCTTACACTCATTAGCTTCTACTTTGCTTCCTCTGTGTAGGCAATGCTTACCCCTGCGCAAGCGCACTTGGACACACTTACCGCTGCTTATTTGTGCTTAGACCTGCATACATGTGCCTTATTCATTATGACACTAACACTTCACATGTGCATTTCATGCAGTACTCCAGTTCACATTTAACTGTTATTCTGTAGGTCATACAGCAAAACGATGTAAAATTATGTTCATATACAGATTTCTCGTGGAAAATGATTTGTGCTGCAGTGGGACTCGAACCAGGAATGCCTGTTCATTAGGCAGATGCTCTAACCACACTCCACTATTACTGTGCTGCTTCATTTACATATATATTCCTTGCTCTCCTCTTCAGCCTTTTCCGCTGCTTTAACTGTAGCTAGGTGATGGGCAAACCCGTGCACCTACAATTAGCTGTACTCGGGGTTTTAAAACACATCACTAATAGGGATGCTTTGTTTTATTTGACTGTACTATTGCTGTTGAACACATGGGGACTGTTGGTGGGGATATGCTGACACTTGTGAGCTGTCTCGCTCATTTATTTAAACATTCTTCTATTCTACATTGCAGGGGTGTGTTTATTCTGAGAGCTTTGCTCTCAGACATGCCCCCTGCACTCATCCATGCTCTGTGTAACATTTGGAGTTCAGGCAGCACACCTTCATTAATATGCATGGCGTGCTGCTGTCCTCCTCTTCAACTGCCGCTTCCATGCAGGACTAGATTAGTCCTGCACGGAAGGTTAGTAAATCCAGTGGTTCATGTACTAATGTCTTTGTACCTGCCCATCCCCCGGATAGAGAACACCAAAAAATGTTAAATACAATTTCATAGCCTGAATAGTCCTTACTGATACAGCTGTATCTGTAACAAAACTATTCGCCCAAACTATAATGATTCTGTTTCACCAAAGCAGCTAACCAGAAAAGTGCTGGATTTATTTTAACTTTAAAATGTTAAAGGGGTTTCTTCAATAAAAAATTAGACCTATTTTACAGCATTTGCACAAATATAAAGCACAAAATGTGTTTTGCAAGAAATTAAAATTAATATAAACATGCAGATGCTTTTCTGGTTCCCTTTTGAAATGTTAAGTCCCAACATGCCAACCCTCCCAGAAATGCAGAAGAGTGAATACTGAACACCACTCTTCTCCTTTACACTTGTTTGCAAGTCCACCGTACCTCTGATATGGGTGTCAAGTCCCCATACTCCTCAGATTTGTATATACCAACTCTGGCACTGCTATACCTTGGAGAAATGTCAATATTCCACGAAATGTCAAGCACAAACTTAATACCCATGGTAGTAATCTTATTGTATACTCTAGGTTGGAATGTTCAGAATGAACAGCATGATAGGGAAGATAACTGTATTATTGGACAAGTAAAATATCCTTTGGGTCCACTCACTCACTCATTTTCTCACAAGTTGCATCTGACTCTTAGAGTGACCCCATAGATAACCACCACTACCTGCAGAATTTTCAAAGCAAGCCTATGGACAGCTACCACTACCAGTAGAGATTTAAAGGCAAAGGGGGAAATAGAAGCTGATTGCCGGGTCTTTCTTCCACACCATGCACCCACACCTATCAGGAATTTAGACTATGTGATCCACCTTATAGCATGGCTTTGAAACATGGAAGGAAAACAGAGAACATAGAGAAATCCCACATGAACAGAGGGAGAATATGCAAATTTCACCCAGAAGACATAATCACAGCTGAAAAACAACCCGGAAGAAACACTTGCTTGCAATAATTAATTTTTCCTGCTTAAATGAAGATATTATTGATTTCACAACTTTTGGCCACATTTATTGTCAGTATTACTAGGAGATTTTAATGCTGTTTAACTCTTGCTGGACGGAACACCCACAGCTGGCCTCAAGCTTCCGAATATGACAGGGAACTAAAACTGCATTTGAATGCCTCCGATTTGGTTGACTTTTGCAAAGTACACCACTCAAACAGATGTTATTATGTGCATAGCTAGATCATGGTCAAATGGGGCCCTAAGCACAATAATAGATCAAGTCCCCCTGCAGATGCCCCACTCAGCGATTCCAGTTTCCCATTACTTAGCTATTTCTCCCCAGCCACCATAAACACTGTTTAAACTTATATAATATACATAATATTTGTTCTTTACTTCTACAGTGACTACAGATATTTGATTTAATTTATAATCTTTATTTCAAAATTTTATAGCACAAACACTTAACAGCATTTACTAAACAAAACAATACAGTTTCATAATGAAAACATACTTGTCATGAAAAAAATAGGTAAACTTCTCTGCCTTTGAAACTTGGTGCATTGTTTAATGTCATTTGTGAAAATGTGATCGGGGTATCCCTGATATTTATGAATGAGCAAAGGAGCGATTCATATAGGCCATCTACACTAGTACAAAATACTGCAAATATAATGAGATGCAAATGAGAAATTTTGTAAAGCAGCATATGCTGGTGTTCCTGCAATTCATAGTCTAATATCTACACAGTGTGCATGCTCCTTGTTAAAAGTGGTGCTTCACCTGTGATATCTTATTTGTAATCCAAGACATTGACCCAGCCATCATTTCAGTAGCTTGTTCATGTGTGCACCAGCACTTCACTGACAAACAAATTTCCCCTTGCAGTCTCTTCTGTAGTCTGTCTAAGTATACACAAGCTCTAAAATGACACAAAATAAATGATTTTGCCTTGGGATCACTTCAGCAGTCCGATCAAGTATGCACAAGCACTTCACTTAACACCAAAATGATACATTTCCCCCAGAGATCCCTTCAGTAGCGTCTCTGAAACGCACATTTTGAGTGATGTATACCAGCCCTAGACTATGCAAAAACTGTCATGCCTGCCCACGCCAGTGTGTATTATAAGAGTGCAAAGCAGTATGCATAGTTCTGTCATGCTGTCAGAGCACGGGCTTTCTCAACATCTGCATCACAGCTCGTAGGGGTGTTATGCCACAGTAATAACATAATTTGGTGTGACATTGGTAAAGAGTTGTATATTAAAGTGGTGTGTACAGGACTGATACCTTACATGGCAAGCATGTCCATACCCCCAAGTGTGTATCTATTGCCATCACTCAGATCTTCTGTAGCACTGAGCAGCATTGCACTGTCCTGCTACCAATTGATTCATGTGAAATTTCTCCTCCATCATGCATCAACCTGAATAGGTTACCATTTTCCTCCTGATATTAACCTTCTAGGATGGCACCGTAAAGTGCTCCATCCTCGTCTGTCCATCCTGCTATTAATAATGTCCTTGTCAGCATTCATGCCTTACTCTTACACTGGCTGTTCTTCTGCCCTTCCTTGTATTAATTACACCTAGCATAACTTGGTAATGTAGCCAACATGTTGCCAGGTAAATCTTCATGATGGCTGTGGTAAATCAGTGTAGAGTACAACCACAGGGTTTGTGTCCCATGTGTAGACCCTTTGGACTTTTGTGATGGGATGTATACTGCATGGTCTCCATGGTGTCATGTATTCAGCTTTGTGAGTGGGTGTTTTCATGAGTGAGAGTAATTGTGGGGAGTTTGGAACCACTTGAGAGATTCTGGTTCCAAGCTTTGTTTATTGCAGCCATCCACACCAGAGGAAGTGCAGACAGCACATGGCATATTACTACCTGACAGGCCAGTACATTGTGGATCATTTCCGAGGGGACAGACACATGGTTTGTGTGACTTTTGGCTTTTCCCAGTGATCTAATAAACCCGTATCATCAACAGAAGATGAAAAACCTAAGTTATAAATCCAGACCAATTAAAAATAAAAATAAAATTAAATTTGAGTGAAATTTGCTTAATTGTTTGCTTTTGTGGTCATCTGACCCACTATGTGTGTTTAAGAAGTGATTTTAATATGGATGTTATTGCCCAAAGAAGTGTTTTATACATGAAAGTTTTACTAGCAGTATTAAATGTAATCCACTAGATGGAAGCCAACTGTCTAAGTAATGTTATATAGTTCAGTGAGTGAACATGACTCGAACAAGGCGCCTCATACCATTACTTCATTTAAAAAATGTTGGCGCCAAAACACCCATTGATTCAACATTTAAAGTAAATGAGATTGAATTGTTCTGAAGAAGTCTGCATAGGCAGACGAAAGTGCTTAACCTGATTGTAGAGTTATAGAGTGTAGTTTTTAAAACAAATAAACATTTCGTTCGCCTTGTTCGAGTCGTGTTCACTCACTGAACTCTATAACATTACTTAGACAGTTATCTTCCATCTAGTGGATTACATTTACGGTGTCGCTTCTGCTCTTCTTGTTTATTACTAGCAGTATCAAAAGTTTTTTCTATATGGCTCGTGGTTCCTTACCACTTTACTATATTGACCTATATCATCCACAAGCCAGAACAGAGGTGTATGTTCAGCATGCCATTTCTTGTGGACACAGTGTTATATGTGCCACTAATCATCTTAGCTACAGGGACCTTACAGCGAACTATGGGTAATGCATTAGGAATCTGTCATCAGCTTTTGGGAATCATAAACTAGTTCCTCAAACTTATGCTGCAGTATGTGAAAGAGCTCAAATACTTGCCCAGAAGAGCAAGAGAGAGAGAACCAACAGTATGTAGGCCTTTTGTGATATTGCTCATCTCATTTCCCTGAGCTCCTGGAAGGCATAGTCTGCACTCATTTTGGTTGGAAACCATAACCAGGTGCAGAACTGCAGGGTGTCTGGGATGCCCAGGAAATTATAACACACACATATATAAATAAATAAATAAATATATATATATATATATATATATATATATATATATATATACATGTGTGTGTGTGTGTGTGTGTGTGTGTGTGTGTATGTATGTATGTATGTATGTATATATATATATATATATGTGTGTGTATATATATATATATATATATATATATATGTGTGTATATATATATATATATATATATATGTGTGTATATATATATATATATATATATGTGTGTATATATATATATATATATATATATATATATATATATGTGTATATAGTTTACACACACAGAAATGTTTGTGTGGGTGGGTGTGTGCATGCACTGACCTGGGCAGTTCACATGATTCACACATTTGGCACCTATATCAAAGGTTCATGTGAGCTGAATTTCCACAGGTCATCCATAACAAAGGTTCCAACATAAGCTCAGTTGTCTTAAAACTGTACTGGGTGAACAGCCAGTGCACATACAATGTGTTAATAATGTGGAAGGCTACAGCTGCCTCTCTCCCTGCAGGATGGGCAAACCAGCAGGTTAGTCACTCAAACCCACCTTCAGCCAGCTCCTATATTCACCTGAACCCCTAGTTGATCTCTAGTCAGCTGCAACATAGTCTTGGCTTTATCCCTCTATGCCACGCAGCTGACAATATTTACTGGCTTTTCTGTTTTTGTAAATGTATCAAGGTCACTGCATCAGCCGTTTTCCGTATGTCAGAGTCTGTAAGACTTTTTTTGTCTCCAATCTTGGTAGACTTTTTTTGGTCCTCATCTTTGGGCTAAGATGGCAGCGGTGTGGGGACTGTCCACAGCCACAATTAATTGGTCTGCAACTTAACAGATAAACGCATTAGTTACCAGTATGTTAATGTTTTACATTGAATATAAAATGTATTGTTATTCATTTGCTTACCAGACCAAAACTCAGGAGTCCATCATTATAGACATTCTTGAAAGAGAAAAAAACTTAGAGTGCAGTAAATCCTGAAATATACTTAAGCAAAACTGCTGTAAAACACTGAATGACAAGATGCCAGGAGCCACATCACTGAAAACAATTGCCTGATATACCACAAGCATGAAAAAAAATGAGACGGCATGCATCTGTCTTTGTGGAGACAAGCCACCCTGCACCCACATCATGAACTTAATACAGTATTCCACAGTCTCTCACATACACACACATACACACACACACACACACACACACACACACACACACACACACACACACACACACACACACTCAATGAAGGGCAACATTATTTTGGGAAATAAAAGAACTGTTGTTTGTGCACAGTTATAAATGGCACCAACAAGGGTTTTGTATGAAAAACTGTCAGCTGCAGTCTGCTCCTCAACACCTTGTAGTTTGGGCATTTCATGATAAAAGAATCTAATCTCAACCACCTTTATCTGTCAAATGGAATACAGATATCCCCCACTTCCTTTCTGTATTAGTGGGTGGCCCCCAATGATCTATTCTTGGTCCATGTCTATTCAACATGCTCATAAATGGCCTTCATAAAGCAAATACACATACCATCATCATTCAGTATGCAGATGACTGACTCCACACTCATCTCTTCACCCAATACTCTGGAAAAAGTACAGCAGTTAACTCGAGTTCTTCCTCTCTGGTGAAGCATGGCTTCACAACCAAAGTTAGTCCCCCCAAAATAAAATAAAATATAAACTGAAACTAATCTTATTCACAGCTTAACTATATAAAATGATAAAAAACACTCTTCTCCTTTGTATCCTCTATGCTGTGCAATCTCATGTATAAACCAGAAACATGCCAAAGCTTGGCCCACATCTTCCTGTACTATACCCCTAGTAAAACCCCCTGCTCACAAGATAACCACATTCTATATGTAACTAAATCTAGTAAATCAGCAGGTGACTATTTTTACTCCTGCCATGACTCAAAAAATGGAACTCCATTCCATTTCATCTAAAATTAACTGTTGACCATAATTGCTTCAAACAGCAACTAAAACAGTACCTGATGGCTTCATGATGTTCTTCATGTTTCACTGTTGGTCATCACTTGTGGGTTATTCCTGCTGTGGTAGCCCATGGCCGGCCCAAATACCAGAGTCAATGTTTTTCTGCGTCGGCTGCTGTCACTTGCTGCCTGACATCAGGTCATCAGTGCTATAAAGGAAGGCAGCCGATGCCATTACATCAGTCTTTCTTGCCGTGGAGCCCGTAGCAGAAGCAGTTCGCAAGTGTGCCGGTCAGTTGCTACCAGAGTTTGAATTGCAGCTGAAAACGTCTAAAGCTAAGTACCCCGTTGGGGATCCTTTTTTCTTGCACTAACCGATGTCCGAAAAAGTTAAAAAATTATCTCGCCTGTGGAAAGCAAATACCACACCGAGACTACCTTTCATACTATGCCATTTGTGTAGGCCCAGAACACAACATCCCCCATTGCCAGTTCAGTGCTCTCTTTAATGCGAGAACCATTCGTCATAGAGCTCTTATTGTAGCCAGGTATTTTCATCTTCCATCTTTGCATTCCAAAATGGCATCCGTCAGCCAACAATCTGTAGACATTCTGAAAAAACATAAGGATAAAGATAGAGACAGACCACACAAGGCTGTCTTCAAATGACACTACTGCTAAGCAGGTCATCAGTTCTCTGAAATTCAGTGAGGCACCTTCGCAGGCCCTGATGCCCGATTCATTACCATCACAGGCCTCTACTGAGACCCTTTCAGAGTCCAGTATGCTGCAAAAATCTTCGTCTTCTGAGCCTTTGGTTGTTTCTGCCTTGATTGGGTCTGGAGCTGCAACGCAGGCACCGACTTATGAGGAGGTTTTTCACACTACCAAATCTAGAAAAAAAAAAGTCTTCTCTTCCAACTACCATTTCTCTCAGACAGATGGATATTCTTAGGCCTAGAGACAAGGCCACTCCTAGGAAAACTACCTTTAGCCATCAGCCCACACCTTCTAAAAGGAAAAGAGACCTTTCTTCTGAAATACTGACAGAACAGGATTCTGAGGAGTCTGATCATTCAGATTTTGAAGAGTAACAACAACCTCTGACTGCTTATGAGGATTCAGATGCAGAAGAAGCCATTCCTTCTGCCTCCCCAACAGAAGATCTTTCCTTTGGGAAAACCTTTCACACCCTCTGGGAACATTTCCACTGGGAATCCCAGTACTTCCCTCAATCTAAGAAAAGACTGAGAGTTTCTAGACCTGCCCCAGTACAGACCCTTGGCCATCCCTCCAGTCTAAGAGGTGGTTGATGTCTTCCATGAATCCAGTTTAACTCCTGATGCCCTCCCACCTGCTCCCAGAAAACCTGACGGGTATTACAGAGCACCAGATTTTCACAAGTACTTGTACAGAAATCCTGCTGCAGACACAGAGATCATTACACAGGGACCAAAAGGAGCTAAGGCTAGTTCTGCAAAGAATCCTATTCCTTCTGACAAGGACTCCAGAGCTTTGGACAGATGGGGTAAAAAACTATACACCTCTGCAACCTTAGCTGCCAGAGCACTCAACTGTCTGTTCCACATGTTAAAATATCAACAACACACTTTGGAACTATTAAAACAAAAGATTTCAACCTTTCCTGAATGTGCCAATTCGAAAGAGTTAGCAGATTTACTGCACTCTACTTGTCAAGTGGCCAAACACTCATTATACTGTGGGTATGACACCCCAGAAGCCTCAAGCAGAGCAGCAGTGTCAGGATCTGTCATTAGGAGGACATGCATGGTTGAAGGAACAACCTCTCCCTGATCATGTCAAATCTAAATTACTTGATGTACCCGTGGATAAGGACTGCTTGTGTGGAGTAAAAGCAGAAGAGGTGCTTAAAAAAGATGGAAGACAAAGCAAAATCTATGCAAACAGTAAAAGATTTCCTTCAGGCACAACCTCTTGGTTCAGCAGGAATTTTCTCTCAAAACACTGGTCCTTTCTTGCACCTAGCAGACAGGGGCAAGGTGAGGCCCGCAGGGACAGACCACCTAGACTCCTATCCCAGGGACAGCAGAGAACCAAACAGTGGACAACTTCCACTTCAAAGGCAAGGAGTTCTAAGCCACCCTCTGTGTCAAAAACTCTCAGTGACTACCTCTCCCCCCTCTGCCCTCTTTTCACTCACTAAAAACTAGTAGGAAGGCTCTCCCTCTGCAAAGAAAATTATCTTTCTGTAATAAAGGGCCAATGGGTCTTAAAGATCATTTTTCAGGGATACAAATTGTCCTTCAACAAACTCCCAATTCCAAGAGAGTACCCAGACTTAGCTCCAAATCAGTGGACAGAGGCATTAAAACAAGTCCAAACTCTCATATCCCAAGAGACAGTAGAACCTGTCCCCTTAGATCAAACAGGTAAAGGCTTTTATTCCAGACTATTCCTTGTTCCCAGAAAAGAGGGCACTTGGCCCCCCCATCCTGGATCTATCCATTCTGAACAACTTCCTGGTGGTCCCCAAGTTCAAAATGCTAACTTTGCAGCAGCTGCTGCCTATGCTGACAAAAAATGCCTGGTTAGTTGCCCTAGATCTAAAAGATGCCTACCTTCACATCCCCATAAGGGAATCCTACAGGAAATTCATTTGCTTCAGAGCTGGCTCACAACACTTTCAGTTCTCTACGCTATCCTTTGGTTTATCTTCTGCTACCAGGGTATTCACCAAATGCTTTGTCCCAGCCATAGCCTTTTGCAGACAGAAAAATATACAACTTTAGCTCCTCAAGGACCTCCTCTTTGTCAAAACCCTCCTAACCTCCTTAGGGTACACCATCAATGAGAAGAAATCATGGCAAACACCCTCCAGGAAGATCATTTTCTTGGGAGCACTGCTAGATACAGCATCCCAAATGGCCTTTTTATCCCCAGAAAAGCAGAGCTTCCTGCCTCTTTATTTTACCCAGCTGGCTTCCAGAAGTCACCTCACTATGAGGACGTTCCTGCAAGCCTTGGGGTACATGGCATCTTGCATCCTTCTAATTTCTCTGACCAGGCTTCACATGAGAAAACTTCAGTGATATATAAAGAACCTTTGGTGTCAGCACTCTCAACCTCTAGAGACCTCTCTACCTCTGATCCCCTGTATAAGGACAAAGTTTCTCTGGTGGACAGGGGCCTGTGCTCAGAACAAGGGTCTTTCCTTCACCCTCCATCCAGCCAGGCAGAGCATTACCACCAACGCCTCAGACGTAGCTTGGGTCGCTCACCTAGAAGGCAGGTGCACCCAAGGTCTTTGGGATGCCCAGCACCTTCTCTTACACATCAACCAGAAGGAAATGATGCCAGTACAAAAGGCTCTGACATCCTTCAAACCCCATATCAAGCCAGGGATTCTCCTTATCAAAACAGACAACACCACAGTAATGTGGTATATCAACAAACAGGGAAGGACCCAATCTTACCTTCTGTGCAGGCTTAGCCATGAACCTCTGACTGATAGCCTCTTCAATGGGACTACACCTGATGATCTCTGGTAGGTATTGGGCTAACAACACCCTGGCAGATGACCTAAGCAGAAACTTACTGGGCCCCCATGAATGGCAGCTCCAGAGAAATTTTTTGTTACAAATGACTTGGGCGTGGGGGACTCTGGTAGTGGATCTCTTTCCTTGCATCTCAACCATCAGCTGAAAAAATGTACTAAGGTGTATCACCACCTAGAGTGTAAGGTGGATGCCTTGACCTTTCCCTGTAACACCCCCTTTGTGTACACATTCTCTCCTCTGCCTCTTGTTCCCAAGGTACTGATCAAAATAAGAGGAGAGACCAAAGGCCATCCTCATTGCTCCATATTGGTCCAGACAACATTGGTACCCCTTACTGCGCAGCCTGACCTTACAGCCTCCCAGGCAGCTTCCCCTGATCTCAGACCTCTTAATTCAGGTGGGGGGTTGCTGCACCCAGACTTGCAGACTCTCAAACTATCAGCATGGCTAATACTCTAAAGGCAAACAAGGGGCCCTTGTTAAGTAAACCGGTCTTAGACATTATCACAGAGGCCAGAAGGCCCAGCACCAGAAAATCTTACGCAGGAAAATGGAAAAGATTCTGCTCCTAGAGCCAGTCCAGAGGGGGCAATACCTCACAACCTTCCATCCCTCTTATCCTGGACTACCTAGCAGAGCTACTTAATAGTAGCCTCTCCTTCTCTTCTATTAAAATCCATGCCTCAGCCATTTCAGCACATTTTGATACAGAACAGCCCCTGTTCTACCATCCTTTGTTTAAGCAATTTCTCAGTGGGGCTTCTAATATCAGACCTCCCAGAAGGCCACCCACTCCAGACTGGAACCTGAATTATGTTTAGGAAAAACTAACTTTACCACTCTTCGAACCTGCTGCTTCAGCAGAACTAAGATACCTCTCTTGGAAGACTGCTTTTCTCCTAGCTATCACCTCAGCCAGAAGGGTTTCAGAACTTCAGGCACTGATGGCCATTGAGCCCATCATCATCTTTTATGCAGACAGGGTCTCCCTGTGGACTAGTCCCTCCTTTATGCCCATGGTGGTCTCTAATGTAACTCTCAACCAGGCCATACATCTACCCACCTTCTTTTCTAACCCTCAAAACAAGGGGGAAATAATTATGCACTCACTAGACATGCACAGACAGCTCAGATACTACCTGGACCATACTGAACCCTTCAGGAAAACAGACCAACAACTTGTCATCTTTGCACAGGGGCAGAGGGGAAGCCCATTTCCAAACAAATCATTTCCAAGTGGATACAACACTTTATCCATTTCTGCTACACATTGCATGGGAACCCCCCCCCAAGTCTATTCAAACCCATTCCACTAGGGCAGCCTTCACTTCCACAGCATTCCTCAGGGGAGTTCCCACCAGGGACATCCTGGAAGCTGCCACCTGGACTTCTGCCCATACCTTTACCAAGCATTACCACCTACCTCTATTTTCTGAGCCTAGGGCATGGTTTGCCTCTGCAGTTTTGTAGGGCTTGCTGACCCATTCCTAGGTCTCCTACTAATCCTACCACACCCCTCTCCTCAGCTTTGGGAATCTGCCCACAGTTGATGGCTGCAACAGTGAAACACGAAGAACATAGTACAGTTGTGTACACTTATCATAAATGTAGATGTTTGAGAGTGTATTCACTGTTGCAGTCCTGGTTTCCTACCCTCCTTCCCCCTTATGTCTTCTTTCTTTAGGGAGACATAAGTTTCTAACAGTGGCTTTTAGCTACCAGGACCACTTTACCCTATTAACTTGGGCCTCTGAATGGTTAGGGCAAGAAAAACTGATGTAATGGCACTGGCTGCCTTCCTTTATAGCACTGACTACCTGATGTCAGGCAGCAAGCGACAACAGCCAACGCCGAGAAACATAGACTCTGGTATTCGGGCCGTCCGAGGGCTACCACAGCAGGGATAACCCACAGGTGATGATTGCAACTGTGAATACACTCGAACATCTACATTTATGGTAAGTGTACATAACTGTACTTTCCTGGTCCTGATTTGCTTGATGTTAATCACAAAACTTCCTTACATCCAGCTCTTAACTAAACTTTAGTCATTACAGTTAATCAAATTTGATCATTACTATACCATTCTCTCCATCAGTTTGCCCTTACTGCCCATATAACACCTCTCCTTCCGTACTCAACCCTCTAACAACTATTACTACATTGCTCCATTTAAGTAGTCCTTACTAGTTGTATTAGCCTTTTATTTGCTCTTTTTCCTTTGATCCGAGCTGCTCAACCTATGCTTCTTCAGTTTTACTTCTCTCTAGCTTTAAATGAATGTTCACACTAGTGCTGTATTTTCAGTGCTGTTGAAACATTATTTATTCCAAATTCAGTTTGTACATTGCTGGCAATCAGTGAGCATAATACCCTGCTGTTCAGTATGTTATGCTAGTCTGAACTGCCCAATCCACATTTTGGGGTACTCTCATATCTCTTGCTGTCGATACTTGTACAACACTGCTTTATATTAGGAGATCAGGTAACTATAACTAGAACAACTATGTAACTGTCGGACAGAACTGGTACTGTATTGTTTTCCTACTACAATATCTCCATAATTATTGCAATTATAATGTCTCTGTATATCTAATTATAAAAATCAATGTTAATGTCACTGTATGACTATATAATGAAGTTTTTCTCTCTGGGCCGACACTGAAACTGGACACTGCCTAACTGGACTATCCTGTTAAATAAATACAAACAAGCAAACAAATAAAATTCACAGTTGTCTCCTGGATACCCACAGAGACAGAAAAAGTGATGTCTAATAGAGGCAAAGCTTGAAAACCACGGAAATGTATCAAACTATTCAAGTAAGCAAATTAATAAAACAACTATGAACCAACTCAAGAACATATTAGATAAAAAACAAGCCTAATTTCTTCAAGTCACTATAAACACAAGTCAAAATAATAATGGAAATGTATCAATACACTGAAATCTTGTAAACAAAAAAATGAAGAAAAGTAAAGCCCACTCCCACAAAAATGTGCTGTTTCTTTAATAAACATTTCATACAAATGACCAGCTCAGTTGTACAGCAACCCAAAACACAAGTATCAAATTCTAATTGCCAACTTAATGGGTCATTCAAGATGCACTTTAGCAAAAGACAGCTGCTCCAAAAACAATAAAAACAGCAACAACATGGATAGAAAAAATGCTATATATATATATATATATATATATATATATATATATATATATAGCAAATATTTCAGTCTCTCTAAACTATTAGGAAACGTCTTCAAACTGTAGTTTCAAGTAACAGACACATTTCTAACAAAGTCACATGACTCAGATGTACACATTATTTTCATAGACACTGAATTTCATAGCAGAAATATTTTTTTTTTCAGTTCTGAATGTCATTTTTGCAGAACTTACTAGGCCACATTCAGTTTATGAATAACACTTGACTAAAAGTGTGTATTAAATTATATATGTACAATATGTAAACTTTGTAATACCTGAAACTTCTCTTTCTGTGAAATAGATATGCATGTAGAATTTTACAAAATCACATTATATGTATAAAAATCAGAAGTCAAAATTGAAATGTGTACATATGTATCCCCTGGCACAGTTAATGACATAATTAATTTATATAACTGAAATGAAATCATGGTTGTATACCTGACAAGTGGAGGACAACAGTTTTTTATAGCCTAATGGAAAAGATCACGGTCAATTGTCTGTCAGGTGCCAGGATCTGCCACATCACACACGCACTCAATAACACATACAGTTGGGAATCCATCATAGTCCATGTTGCTCTTAATGACTTGAGATGTACCTCACTGGACTTGTATGAAGAGAGTCATGACTGAGCTGTCTGATTGTGTTTGTCAGGTGTGTCCTTAGCCTTAAGCAGCATTTTACCTTTGATCAACAAAATGAAGGGAACCAAGGCTAGATCCACTCCAAATGATGTGTATTAAGTGCTTTCGTCTCGACAGAGACTTCATCAGAATACATACCATTACTTATCCGAGTGTCTTAAATAGTCGCATCTTGACTGAAACAGATTAAAAAGTCTGCCTTCTTAAAGACATAGCCAGATCCTTTTCCTACTAGTTTGATAAGACAATTAGATCATAAAATATATATACATCGAATCCATGTATAAACAGTAAAACCCACCCCTCCTCCATGTTACATAAAAATGTCTTATATAAAATACTGATGTAAATAAAAAAATAATGAATAAAAAATGTGTCTTATAAAAATAAATTGGCTTTTAATCTAAATGTAGGACTAATAGATACAGTGTCATTTAGCCCCGGATACATGGTAGCATGGGACCACAGCTGCCACCTAAGTTTTTTTGCTTCTAAGTAACCATTGATTGGGCCCCCTCTTCCACCTGTCTCCATTTGATCAATTATTATGAACTTAAAGGAATGCCCCTCTCGTTCAATAATATGTGCTGCCAATGCATTCTTAGGGTCTTTAAGTGTATCATAATAATGTTAGTATACTCGCTTTCTAAGGGCGTTCTTGGTTTTTCCTATATAGAAACAATGGCATTTGATACGTAATGCATGATAAACAACTCCCTTGGTATTGCAACTAAATCTTTTGTGAAGCCTATATCTCTGATAATTAGGTATGCCCACCTCATTAGTTTCAATCATATATTTGCACTGTGCACAATGGCCACCTTTACTCATCCTTCCATTTTGAATGGGAAGCTTGGCCCCTTCCAACATATTTTTGAAACAGGCATTTTTATAAATAATACATGGGTTACCTCCTACTATGTTATAGTATTCTGGATCTATCCTAAATAAATTCCAATTTTTCTTAATATCATCAATATCCTCAAATTGTTTATTATGTCAGTGCCGCAGCATTCCTGAATTCAGCTCCTTCATGATTATTGGTATTCCTAACCAGTGTACTCCTTTCAGACCCTTTTCAGAGTGGAAAAAAGTGTCCGCTAATTCTTTTTTGTATTTTCACCCACAGTGTTAATCAAAAATATCTCTGGATATCCTCTTCTGATCAACATGTTTTTTAGTACTTCAGTTTGGACCAAAAATTCCTCCATGTTAGTTACCATTCTTGCTAAGTGAACACATTGGCATTTTACTAGGGACTTCTTTTGATGTAAGGGGTGCCAGCTGTTAAAATGTAATAACTTATTAGAATAGGTGGGCTTCCTATAGATGGTAGAATTGAATCTGCTCACTGTTCTATCCTTTGTAATGGTGATATCTAAAAAGTTCACCAAGCCCCCCCCCCCTACATTGGTAGTGAACTCAAGGAAGTGAGTGCTGTTACTGATGTACTCAAAGAACCCCTGCATTTCTTCCCTAGTTCTTGTTCAGAAAATGATGATGTCCAAATATCGCCTGTAAAAGGACCAATATTGTGAGAAAGGACTGTTCACAATATATTCATTTTCCCGGTATGCCAAAACAAGGTTTGCAAAAATGGGGGCACAACCTACCCCCATTGCTACCCCTTTTACATTGTTTGAACAACTACTGATAAAATATGATAAAATTATTACCTAAAACCTGGTCCATCAAGGTTCTAATAATAAGAATCTGCTCTTGTCCAAGACTTGAATGTTGACACAAGTAAGAATAAAAACATTCAATGCCAACCCTGTGTGGTATAACTGAGAACAGATCTCTTATGTCATTTGTGACAAATAAAAGATCTTCTGAATATTTCTCATTGGATATCTTTCCCAGCAAATCCCATGAGTCTTTTAATACCCAGGGGTGATCGTTCAATATATACCTTAACTGTTGGTCAATAAGTTTGGCAACTGGAAATGTTTTTGATGCTTTTGCATTAAGAATAGGTCTAAGTGGGTGGGTGGGGGGTGGGGGTCACCCAGGTCTTTATGTATTTTTGGCATTCCGAAGATAGTTGAGGTCCTAGAGTTTTTCACCATCAAAAAATTATTTTCTTCCATAGTAATCTGGTCATTCAGCACTAATTCCTCTAAAGTTATATCTACATTTTTATATGCAATGTTCATTTCATTAATGCTTATTTCCCTGTATGTATCAGTATAGAGCATGGTGAACATTCTATTACTGTAGTCATTATAGTTCATGAACACCAGGCCTCCACCCTTGTCGGGCTTCATAACCCTCAGGTCCCCATTATCACAGATGTTTTTAGCATTTTACATTCTTTCCTAGTCAAATTATACATATCAGTATTCAGTTGTTGCTTTTTTGAAAACATTTTCCTTATGTCATTTTCACACATTTTCTCAAATATTTGTAATATTGGGTGCAATACAGGGTTGAATACACTTGGCTTCCTGCATTCATTGCCACTTGGCACATTTCTTGTAGTATCTTTAAAATAAAACCCAAAATTTAATTTTCTTATAAAAAACTTTAACTTGATTAACACTTCATCAATTCATGTATTGCGGACAGGCACAAAGGACAAACCCTTCTCAAATAAATCCGCTACTGAACTATTTATCTCTACATTACTGTAGTTGTGTATCTTGACATCACCACAGATATTATTTAATATGACAAATGAAAAACCATTGTTCACATTTAGTTCATCCGATGAGTGTTGATGTAGCTCCTGCCTCTCCCCCTCTGTGTTGGTTCGTATCTGTAATTGTAATATATTTCCCTTCTCTGGTTCCTCAGTCTCTTCGACCTCTTCAGAGGGGGATATTCTAAAGGGTTGGAAATATTACTAACCCTGTCGTCCTCTACATTGTTGTCAACAGCTGCATTCAAATTGCTGGAACCTGTGTTCTGAGAGACTGCCTTACAGATTATCTGCAAATGTACAGAGCTGAGTATATATTTTTTGGTTATAGAGTTTAATTGTTGCTTAGATCTCTGTTGAAACTGTTCTCACTGTTCTGAGAGACTGATTGGCAAACATAAAGAGCTGAGAATATTTTTTTTGGTTTAAAAGTTTGTACTGTTAGTTGTTGCTGAGATCTCTGTTGAAACTGTTTTAAATTTGGTGGCTTTTGCAGTTGCCCGCCCCACTGTAGATTTGATCTGGTACACTCCCCCAGTCCCATCTCTTTACCACATTCTACCTAATAAACTTCTGCACTTGCTTTTAGTCCTTTTAATTTAACTGCATTTTTTAAACTGGTCTAATATTGCTGCATACTCGTGTGCTAGCTTGCACTGCATGTGAATTGTTTTTACTACTGTTTTTGCTACTTTTCTGTAAAAAAAAAAAAACTGTAAGCCTGTTAGCTACCATTCCTGTAACTAGTGTTCCAGATACAGATTTGCTGTATCCAGGACTGTATGTAAGCTTCTGAGCCCCCCAAGCCTTTCTGTGTTGGAGGGAAGCCTTCTAGCTTATCAGTGGGAGTGGTAAGCACTAAGTAACCTGTCTACCACATAAGGAGTGGTTATGGCCCATAAATTGTAGTTATTGGCCGTTTGGGCAATATTCCATCTCTCTCAGCTTTCTGATTTGAAAGCCTGCATTTGCACTTGTTTCTGTCCTGTAACTCATCTAGTGCAGATACAGATTCTTAGTTTTAGCACTTACATTTGCTTGTTCATGCTCAGCACTTGTTCAGAACTTGTAAGCACTAAATAAGCTACTAATTACTGTAGCACTCAATCTTCCTCATTACCTAGAGGAAAACAATTTTTGTACTTACTTTTCTCACTTGCTTAGAGAAAACAGCTCTTTTACTCAATTTCCTCACTTATCTAGAGGAAAATAGTTTTTTTTATTCAGGCATGTCCAAGGGTCATCTCCCATGGTTCTCTCCTGTCTATCTGATGAATATGGGCATCTTGAGGCAATTTAGAAATTGCCTCATGTACACAGACAACCCTCTCCTCCTACCACCCAACACTACAACCTGTGAGAGATGCACTTATCTAGCCAAACTGGAGGTAAAGCTCTCTCCAACCAAGACTGAACTTGACAGTCATGAGGAGAAGGTAAATATTTGCACCACACCACACTCATCACATAGTCTCACTAAATCTACACCACCAAAATCCACACACAGTAACACAAAAACATTCGTGGAGGCTGTCAATAATAATCTGTCTAAGCAACAGAGACTTTCAAAGCAGAAATACAAGCAACCTCCATCCCCCAACACAACCCAAATGACACACAGCCCACAGACTCAGTGTGCCACTCAACCACAGCCAATAAGGCAAAACAATGTACCCAACAGACTAACTAGTCATAGGTGACTCTATAGTCAGGCACACTAATGTCCCACTCACTAGGCTAGACAAGGAGAAGGTTACTGTCAGTTGCCTGTTGGGTGCCAGGATCCGCCACATAACCCACGCACTCAGGTCACTCCACAACAAGTACAAATATGACTGTCATTGTCCATGTTGGTGTGAATGACCTGAGACGTACCTCCCTGGACTACAAGAAAAGTGACATGGAAGAGCTCTTCGATCTTGTAGCCCAGGCAGGTATGACCCTAGCCCTGAGTAGTATTCTGCCATCGCCCAGAATTATACCGCAGTACAAGAACAAAATGATTGACTTCAACAATTGGCTAAGCTTCTGGTGTCTTTCTAAGGGGATCCAGTATCTGCCTGCTTGGGATGACATGGTCGACAGACCACGATGCTTTGCCACAGATGGCCTGCACCTGTCGCTCCTGGGATTCCGGATACTGGCTAAGGCTCTTGCTGCCCCTATAGTGCCTTTTTTAGGCAGGGTTCAAATAAATTCACCACCATAACAGGAACAGGCAAGCAAAAACTGAGGGTAATGCTACTCAATGCTAGAAGTCTAAATCTCAAAATGCACTCACTCGAGGCACTCCTTAAAATGGAGAACATCGATATCTGTGCAGTGACTGAGACTTGGTTCAAGGCTCCAGAGAGCACCCCTGCACTACCAGGCTATAACTCATACCACACCTTTCAGCCATGTAACCTGGACCGTAACACCAAAGGCAGAGGTGTGTCCATATTCATTAAGGATATCCACACATCCAGACTAGTTGCTCAGCATAATGCATCTGAGGTTATCCAAGTGCAACTAACTCTGGGCAAAACTGCAATCCAAATTGTAGCTTGCTACAGATCCCCCACCATGCCCCAGGATTCCCACTCCTCTTTTCTTGATGTACTGGAAAATATTAGGGTTCAACCAAACACCCTAATAATGGGCGACTTCAACTACCCCACCATTAACTGGGAAAACTACTCATGTACCAAATCCTTAGCTCAACGCTTTCTGGAATTCATAAACTCCAGTGCCCTAGATCAACTTATCCACACCCCCACCAGGGGCAACAATATCCTAGACCTAGTCATTGCCAACATGAGTGACCGGTGTTCCACACCTGAAGTCAACTCCTCGTTGGTCCGATCCAACCATAAGCTTATCACCCTTGATATCCACATCCCACCCCCACCCCCCATTAAGGAAACCACAGTAAAAAATGCCTCCAAAGCCAACTTCATGCTTCTTAAGACAGAAGTGGTGAACTTCATGAAACCCATGCAGATGGACAATACAGTTACAACTGCTGAATCCTACACAAATGCACTCTATAAGCACTTACATGAGTGCATGGATCATGCTATCCCAAACAGAACCAAGATGCTATCCTCCAAAAAAAGGAAGCCAATCTGGTGGTCCCCTGCCATAAACAAACTGTACAACAGAAGGAAGAAACTGTTGCAAAAGAGAGTAAAATCCCATGAGTGGAGGAGCTCCCTGGTCAGCCTCAGTAAGAAGCTGAGATCCCTTATAAGATCCTCCAAAGCTAGCTACGAAAACAAAATAGCTACTAAATCCAAGGACAACCACAAAGCATTCTATAGCTATATCAAGAATATAGATGGCAACACCCAGATCTGCTCTGAGTTACAGCATAAAGGCACGAAAATTACAGAACAACTGATATTGCCAACATCCTGGCAGATAGGTTCAGTGCTAACTTTACCCCCTCTCACCCCCTAAAGGGCCCATTTCTATACAGGAAGAATGCAGAGTCCCTGTAATCACAACTGAGCCAAAAACACAGCATCCATGGGACCGGACAACATCCCAGGCTGCATTTTACATGAACTTCAGAATGAACTGGCTCCCCACTTAAGCACCATGTTCAATAATAGCCCCGCATCAGGCTTTGTGCCCACTGAATGGTGCAGAGCAACAGTTATCCCACTCCACAAAGGGGAGCCACCACTGATCCCGGGAACTATCGACCTATTAGCCTGACGAGCCTGGTATGCAAGACCATGGAACGTATCATCATGGAACTCATAAACAAAGACATTAGTAACCTCCAAACTCTGGATCCCACCCAGTTCGGGTTTGTGAAAGGCAGATCATGCCTCCTGAACCTGATCGACTTCTTTGAGGCAGTCACCAAAGCCGTGGATGAGGGTAAGGTGGTTCACACAGCCTATCTTGACCTCGCCGAGGCTTTCAACACCATCCCCCATTCTGGAATTATAGCTAAACTCACTAAACTAGGTATAAATCCCTACGTCACAAGATGGGTTGCCAACTGGCTCACTGACAGAACCCACACTGTAAAAGTTGCAGACTCCAAATCTGACCTCAAAGCAGTGACAAGTGGATTACCACAGGGATCCGTCCTGGGACCTCTCCTGTTTGGTATCTACTTCTCTGAAGTACAGGCTAACACAGAAGGCCTCTGGCTAATGAAGTTCACAGATGACTGCAAACTAGGAGCCATATCAAGTCCCTAAATGATGTGGACATCCTACAGAAGGGCCTCACTGAGACAAATGCCTGGTGTCAAAGCCATGGCCTCAAGCTCAATGCCAAAAAGTGCAGTGTCATCCCCTTTTGGAAAAACCCTCTACCCATGAACTACCACATAGGCAGCAATCTACTTAACACTGAATGCGTGATTAGTCCTTGGGACCCAGGTGGACAGTAGTCTCTCCTTTGATAGTCGTATCGACATCGACACAGAAGTCAGGGAAGTCCTTCTACACAGCACACCATCATAAAAGGGTTCTCATCCAGGAAAAGAGGTCATTGTTCCCCTCTACTCGTCACTCATTAGACCCATTATAGAGTACAACGCCCCTTTTGGAATGTCCCTCACAAGACAACTGCAGCAGCTGGAAAGGCCACAGAAATATCTCACAAAGAGGATTACTGGCCTCAAACAAATGCCCTACACTGACCGCCTCAAAAAACTCCAGCTTTACTCCGTAGCATATCGCCTACTCCGAGGTGATCTCTGCCTAACCTATAAAGTTATGTCAAACCCAGAGCTGTTGGACATGCTACACCTAAAGAAATCCCAATCCCTCCAAGCTACATGCTCTAGGGACCTAAACCTTGTCACAACAATAAACAGGACATGCTGGAAGGATAGATTCCTGTCCCAGAGACTTCCTATACTCTGGAACAAGCTACCCATCTATGTCAGGCAAAGTTCTTCATTAGCACTCTTCAAGAAAAATCTTAATGAGTGGATGGGAAATAGGAAATACACCCCGGGGATCACTTCTGTCTCTCTGCTGGACAGTGGCACAGGAAAATAACTTTCTTGGGTGGCGTAAGCTATGGTATCTTGCTGGCTAGGCTTATGTAGGCTCTTGGGCTGATAGCCTAGTACCTACCTATGAAATTGTAGCTGGTTGCTGTCCATTGAATCAGCACATTGCTGTCGGGGGGTGGCGATATGCCTTCCCCAAATCAAATTCCCTTTGGTCTCTTATTAATTTCTTAATTTTCTTATTTTTAAGTTCATTAATGGTTTTGTCAATTTTAGGGAAGATAGAATAATAATCCTGTTTTTTGCTCTCAAACAACGTCTGACTGAATACTTCTGTCTGTCTTATGAATCATTTCTAATAGTTCAGTCATCTTCCTGTCATTGCCCTTCATAAGGCACTCAAAGTTCACATCCACGACTATTAAATAACTGTAAAGGTTCAATATTTAAAATAGAGCCCCTTACCAAGCCAGACAGGAATTTCCACATTCTAAGTCCTTTGGGGATTTGCTCATTTTTTTACACACTCCCTTAAATAGCTGTTCTCCAGCTGTAACTTTTTTTCAGGGTGAGGTTCTCAAATTGTCTCAGTTGTTTGTCCACCATTTATACATGGATTTGATGTATGTATATTTTATGATCCAGTTGTCTTATGAAACTAGTAGGAAAAGGATCTGGCTGCATCTTTAAGAAGGCAGATTTTTTAATCTGTTTCAATCAAGATGCGACTAAGACACTTGGATAAGTAATGGTATGTATTCTGATGAAGTCTCTATTTGTCGAGACAAAAGCACTTAATAAACATCATTTGGAGCGTATATAGCCTTGGTTCCCTTCATTTTGTTGATTTTTGGAATTCTTGTGTTCTTTTTATGTTTTTTCAGCATTTTACCTTTGCCTAGAATAGTACATCAATATAAACAAAAAATGATTGTCTTCAACAATTGGCCTAGTTTCTGGTGTCACTCACAGGTGAACCAGTATCTGTCAACATGGGATGACATGGTCAACAGACCTCAATGTTTTGCCAGAGATGGTCTTTCTCTCTCACCCCTGGGATTTTGGTTACTGTCTAAGGCTGTTGCCACACCCAGAAGTGCCTTTCTTAAGTAGTGTCACAAGTACAACATTCCCAACATAAAAATACTCTCTGAAAACAACCTCAGAGTTAAGCTGCTAAATGCTGGGTGTCAAAACTAGAAATTACCCTCACTGAAAGCAGTCCTCGCCTTGGAAGATGCTGACATTTGTGCAGTCACTGAGACCTGGTTTAAGGCTATGGAGAGCATCCCAGCTATATACCAGGTTACATTTCCTTCCACACATTGACCACAAACTGAAAGCATGAGAACTAAAGGAGGTGGTGTATCTATAGTCATTAAAGATAAGTACACCTCTAGATTGGTAAAACGGCATGATTCCCTTGATGCAACTGACTGTACGTAAGACCCCTCTTCAGGTCCATTGCCAGCTACAGAACCCCTCCATGAATCAGGACATCCACTCATTCTACTTGGATGCACTTGAGTCAATCAAGATACAACCAAACATCCTGGTTTTGGGTGACTTTTATTACAGTCTATTAACTGGGTAAGTTATACGTGTTCTAACTCACTTGCCCAGTTTCCTGGACTTTAACTCTATTGCCGTGGACCAGCTGATTGACACACCCACAAGGGGTTCAAACATCTTGGATCTGATGCTGACAAACATGGGGGACTGCTGAACCACCCCCAGTGTGTGGCCATCCCTGATAAGATCTGACCACAAATCAGTCTTATTAGAAGTAACTGTAACATAAGACCCCCCCCCCCCCTAGCAACAACTAGACTGAAAAACTTCTCCAAGGCCAGTTACAGCCTGTTACATGATCGCATAAATAGCTTCATAGCACCTCCCTCCACTGATGGAACAGACACCTATGCTGAGTTATACACCATTGCTTTATATGAGTGTATTTATCTTTAATGAACATTGACACAAATTAAAGCACTTCAGTCTCACAATTACTCCCACTAAAAAGTTTAAGCCTAGTACCCACTATTTCTATCTCACTAAACCTATTCTCCCTCCTACCTGATGGGGACATCCACCCTAATCCTGAACATTCCTCATCATCCAACTCCACATCCTCTACCTTCACAACCAAGCACCAGCTACCAACCTCTCCATCAAAACCCCTCTCGGTATACTCCATAAACCTACAAAGTTTCACTAACAAAGTCACAGAACTACACGCTTGGATTTCAAATTACAACCCCCACATCTTAGCTCTAACAGAAACCTGGCTCAAACCTCTTATCAAAAACTCAGAAATTCTTCCTTCCGGATACAGCATATTCCGGCAAGACAGACTATCCAAAAAAGGGGTGGTGTAGCTGTCTTGTTCTCAGAACATCTTAAACTTACCCCCCTTTCACTTCCTCTCCCAGATTTTTCACCAGCTGAACTTATCTTCCTTAATTGTCATCTTAACCCACACAAGAAATTTGCAATTGCATCTATTTATATTCCTGCTGGTAACGATATACCAATTCTCGAAATTATCCTATTCTGAACCTCTCAGCATCTATCATAGGAGGCAATATTACTAGGAGATGTTAACATTGATTGGAATAAAATTTCAAACCTCTCTCCAAGCCTAAATATTAACCTTTTTTAGTTCAGTCAACTCATTTCTACCCCCACCCACATTAACAAAAAGTTCTGCTCTATTATTGACTGGATCTTAACCTCCAACCCTTATTAGTACCATAATCCACATACTTTACCGACTCCTTAAGTGATCACCTCTCTGTCTCAATACTAAGAATGCCATCTCATACCTCTAAAACCCACCTTTATAAAGACTGCCGAAACCTACCTAATTTTAATGCAGATAACTTCAAGTACCAACTCTCCCTTGTAAACTGGTCACACCTGTACAACCTTCCCTTGAATGAAGCCATTCTTGAATTTAATAATATCTTCCTGAACATACTAAACTCCCTAGCTCCTATAAGAAAACTTAGGATCAAATCTAATCCAGCACCCTGGCTTTCCAAACATACCCTTTCCACCATGCAACTTAGGGATTCCACATGGAAACAATGGACTAAGTCTAAATCTCCTTATCTCCTCCTTAGATTCAAACAACTACGAAACCTTTCTAAACAACTTACTGTCTAAGACAAGAAAAACTTCTGCCTAGATGCTCAGTATACCCACTCTTCAAACCCTAAACAATTCTGGCATACCATGAACCTCATTCTCCACCCAGGAAAACCCTCCACCCCCAACCTCTTCCCCAACAAAACACCCCTTGAAACAGCTACCCTAGTAAACAATTACTTTGTAGACTCAATCCACAAACTAATTCCTCCTGACACCAACCAATCACAATCCCCCTCCCCCTCCAGTACCTGCCTCCTTGAAGTCCCTACCACCTAAATTGAATCTCTTGAAACTTAAGCCATGTTCTCCTTCATATGACAATCTACCCCCTCAATTTCCCAAACTTGCAGCCAATACTGTAGCATATCCTGTATCAATCCTTATTAACCATTCTTTCAAAGAATCCATAGTACCAGACATCACAAAGGAGGTAATTCCACTGACCCATCCAATTTCCATCCTATAGCCATCCTCTCACCTCTCTCAAAAATTCTAGAGAAATGCACTTATACACAGATTCTCAAATATCTACTACAGGAAAATCTCCTCACCCCCTCACAACCTGGATTTAGCCCCCAGCACAGCACCTCCACTGCCCTTCCCTCTTTCACTCAGACTATAGCTGATGCTAGAGATAACAAACTGGTGTCATGCTTATTCCTCGACCTCTCCAAGGCATTTGACACCGTCTCCCACCCTAAGCTCCTCACAAATCTTACTGAACTTAACCTCCCTGCATCCACTACTGTTTGGTTCTCTAGTTGTCTTACGAACAGACAGCAATTCGTTAGATGTATGCCCTCCATCTCTCCCTTTTTACCCATCAAAACTGGTGTACCCCAAGGATCTATTCTTGGCCCCCTCCTCTGTAATTTTACTAATAATCTTTACTCTGCCTGCTGCACATCCTCACTAATCCAGTATACAGACGATTCAACTCTTACCTTCTCCGACAACCCTACTGACCTCCACTCTATTACACAAACTTCAGTTAACTCTGTAGAGAACTGGCTAGTCAATAATCAACTCATCCTCATAGGTTCATAGGTGTACTAGGCTAATGGCCCTAGAGCCTTTACAAGCCTTGCCCATAGGATTACCCTGGCATTGTGCCACCCAACTGTAGTTCCCAGTGCCTCTGTCGAGTAGAGCCACTGGAGTGATCCCCGGGGTGAATTTTCTATTTCCCATCCATTCATCAAGATTTCTCTTGAAGAGGGCCAGTGAGGCTCTCTTCTTGACATGTATGGGAAGTCTATTCCATAGCATGGGCAGTCTCTGGGTTATGAACCTGTCCCTCCAGCTTGTTCTGTTGATTGTGGTAATGAGGTTGAGGTCTCTGGAGCATGTAGTGTGGAGGGATTGGGATTTCTTTAGATGTAGCATTCTTAACAGAGCTGGGTTAAACATGGCTTTGTAAGTCAAGCAGAGATCGCCTCTAAGTAGGCGATATGAGACAGAGAATAGTTGGAGTTTTTTGAGTCTGTCCACATAGAACAAATGTTTATGGCCCAGAATCCTCTTTGTGAGGTACTTTGCGACCTCTCCAGTTGTTGCAGGTGTCTAGTGAGTTACATGCCCATTGTACTCAATGATTGGCCTAATGAGGGAAGAGTACAGTGAGACAATGACCTCTTTCTTCCTGGATGCAAAACCCTTAGTAATGAGATGTGCCACATAGGACTTTCTGACCATATTGGCAATGTGGTGGTCAAAAGAGAGGTTGCTGTCAACCTATGTTCCCAGATCTCTTATAACACCTTCTGTGTTTAGTGGACTACCATCAGTGTGGTAATTCATGGGAACTGGATTTTTCCCAAAGGGTTGATGACACATTTTTGGCATTGCGCTTAAGGCCATGGTTCTGACACCAGTAGTTGGTCTCAGTGAGGCCTTTTCTGTAGGATGTCAACATCACTTGGAGTTAATTATGGCTCCCAACTTGCAATCGTCTGTGAACTTTGTCAGCCAGAGTCCCTTTGTGTTGGCCTGGACTACAGAGAAGTAGATACCAAACAGGAGAGGACCTAGGACCAAACCCTGTGGGACTGAAATCATGAATGGTCAGCAGTCTGATTGGAGTCAGCTGTTCTCACTCTGTGGGTTCTATCTGTGAGGCAGTTTACAACCCACCTAGTGATGTAGGGGTTGATGCCTGGCTTAGTGAGTTTTTCTATTATTCCTGAGTGGGGAATGGTATCAAAGGCCTTGATCAGATCAAGGTAGGCTGTATGAACCACCTTGCCTTCATCCACAGCTCTGGTGACTGACTCAAAGAAGTCGACCAGGTTGAGTAGGCATGGTCTACCCTTCACAAAACCAAACTGTGTGGGATCCAGAATTTGGAGATTCCCTATATCCTTGTTTATTAGGTCCATGATGATGCATTTCATAGCTTTGCATATCAGACTCATCAGGCTAATGGGGCAATAGTTTCCAGGGTCTGTAGTCGCTCCTCCTTTGTGGAGAGGGATGACTGTAGCAGTGCACCATTCGGTAGGGACAAAGCCTGAGGTGAGGCTGTGATTGAACAGGGCACACAGATGAGGTGCCAGTTCACTCTGTAGTTCATGTAGAACACAGCCAGGGATATTATCAGGTCCCATAGAAGCTGTATTCTTGGCCTTTGGACAGTGCTGTTTTAACCTGTGCAGCAGTAATACTGGGTGCCTGGCAATCTACTGGTGTTGTGATTGGTCCTTTGGTGGGGGGAGGGGGGTAAAGTTGGCACTAAATTTGTCGGCCAGTATATTGGCAATATCTGTTGGCTCAGTATAGGAGATGCCATTGTGGAATAGCTCAGAACAAATCTGGGTATTGCCGTGGAGATTCTTTACATATCTATAGAACGCCTTGTGGTTGTCTTTACTATCTGCTGCAATTCTGTTTTCATAGCTAGCTTTAGAGGATTTGATGAGGGATCCTCAACCCAAAGAAAACCAAGCTACTACTTTTCCTCCCAAAATCCATGGCCAACCTTAAGACATCCTTCACTCTCTCCTCCCTAGACAACACAATTATTCATGCTGACTCTCATACCAAACTTCTAGGTGTCACAATAGATGATAACCTAAAATTTGACCTTCACGTCCAACAATCCATCAAAAAAACATCCAAAACTAGGCCTATTGTACAGAAACAAAAGATTCTTAATTTCTTCTAGGACCTCCTTGACTCAAACCTACCTCTTCCCTGCCAACTCTATGCTTCCCCTATATTTATCCAACTTCAAGCAAATCTTTTAACCAAACTCAATCAAACCTTCTACCAGATAGCTAGATTTGTTTGCAATCTCCCCCATAAATCCCACCCACTGCCTTGCCCTCAAACAACTGCAATGGCTTGACTTCCCTCAACTGCTTCAACTCTCTCGGCTTCAAATGACACATCATCTACTTTACAAATCTGCCGACTGCCCCTCCCTGTCTACCCTCCTATCCCTATACAAACCTACTCCATCCGTCCGCAGCACTGACTAACAACTTCTTGATACCTACAGACCCAATAAAACTATAGGCTAAGTACTGTATAAATACACTGTGTCAAACCTGGAATAAGCTCCCTAACAATTTATAGTCTATCCACTCCTCCCCTCTCTTCAAAAAGTAATTGAACTACCTAGGTAATGCCCCCACCTGCACCTGTGACCACCCGACCTATTACACACCCAGCTGTTCCACAATACAATAGTCCTTCATCACCCTAATCTGTATTCTCGTAAACACCAACACTCTGTTTCCCAGTTGTCTTTCTCAGTAATTCTCTACCTAAACCTATCCTTATCTCTTCCACTATTAATACTCATCACACCCCCTCTTCCACTGCTACTTTACTCCCTCTCACTCTTATTCTCTTGACCCACTACATCTTTCTTCCCTTCCCTCTACTCATTCCCCTTCATTACTCACTCCTCCACCTCTACCCACTTGGTATAAAAATAAATAAATAAATAAAAATAATACTGTAGGAGTTCTCTTCATTAACTGCTCAGCAATTTACTACTTCTTGCAAATTACTATTTTATATGTATTGCTAAATCTCAATGTAAGATGTCACAACACCATGGACTATATTTCTGGTATGTTTAGAATGTATGTGTGGCAATATAAAACCTCTAAATGTCTAGAATGTATGTATTGCAAATATAAAACCCTGTAAGTTCTTTATGTGGAGTTTTTCTCCTCGGGTCTCCACTGAAAATGGTCCCCCTAGCCCAATGGACTTAACCCAGTTAACAAAAGACAAATAAAATAAAATAAAATGAGCACCTGTAGAGTTGTATTGACTCTGCTGTGGCTGACGGAACCAAAGCAAGATCTTCAACAAAAAACAAAACAGCTTGGTGGGCAACTGCCATTAATAGGCAGTACAATAGAAGGGAACTGCTGTCTAAGAATAGGAAGGAATGGCCTCAAAACTGGAAACACTACCTCCTCAACTTAAGGAAATAAGACTCCTAGTGAAGTCCTCCAAAGCAAATTACGGATCCAGATTAGCTTCCCTAACTAAGGATAACCACAAGACGTTCTTTAGTTACATCAGTAACCTCAAAGGTAAGGCCCAGATTTGCCCTGAACTCATAGTTAATAGTACTACATATGTACAACCTGTGGATATAGCAAACCTGCTTGCCTGATAGGTTCAGTGAAAACTTCACTCCCCTGTTCTCACCACATATACCATAAAGCATTCCAAACACCTGTCCCCCACCTAGTATCTCAAAGGAGTAGGTCTTAAATACCCTCTCCAAGGCTGAAAATACAGCTTCTATGGCACCAGACAACATCCAGAGTGTGTTCTATATGGATTAAAATAGGAATTAGCTTCACCAGTGGGGACGCTTTTCAGTCACACCTAATCACCTAAGCACTGGCTTCATCACAGTGGAATAGGAAACAGCTACTGTCATCCCTTGGCACAAAGGGGGTTCATCCATAGAACCTGGGAACTATACAGACCTATTGGCCTGACCAACCATATCTGCAAGGCCATGGAATGAACCATCATGGACCTTAACAAAGATGTATGAAATCTCCAAACACTCGACCCCACCCAGTTTGGCTTTGTCAAGGAAAAATCATGCCTGTTAAACTTGGTAGACTTCTTCAAGACAGTCACCAACGCCCTAGATGAGGGTAAATCTGTGCATATGGCCTACCTAGACTTAGCCAAGGCCTTTGACACAGTCCCCCACTCGGGCATCACTGATGAACTCACTCAGCTGGGTATCATCCCATATATTGGCAGGTGGGTTACAAACTGGCACACTGATAGAACTCATACAGTCAAAATAGGGGACTCCACCTCCTCCAGCAGACCCATAACCAGTGGTGTTCCATAGGGATCAGTTTTGGGACCCCTCCTGTTTGGCATCAACTTCTCCAAAGTACAGGCTAAAACTAAAAGACTGTGGCTGACAAAGTTTGCTGATGACTCCAGACAGGGAGCAATCATTGAAACCTCTAGCAATGTCAACATCCTGCAAGAAGGTCTTGCACAGAATAAAGATTGACTGGTACCAAAGTCATGGTCTTAAACTTAATGCAAAAAATACATTATCATCCCCTTCGGCAAGGGTGATGTTCCTACAAGCAATACCCTAATCCATAACAGTCAGTGATGAGAGAGCTGAGCACACAGGTTGACAGTAGCTTGAACTTCGATCACGATGGCTCCACAATGGTAAGAAGAGCATTTTATAATGCTCATTTCATAAATAGAGGCATTGCCTCAAGAAAAAGAGATTATAACCCCCATGTGCTCTTCACTAATCAGGCCAAAAATAGAGTACGATGCTTCCTTTGGTATGTTCCTTTCCAAACACCTGCAGCAGTTGGAGAGACCACAAAGGTTCCTTACAAAGAAAATTCAGGGTCTTCAAGATCCATCTTATGCAGACAGACTGAAATCATTGTCAATTTACTGTGTCATACAAACTGCTCTGGGAGTAACCTGTGCCTCACATATAGAGCAATCTCTGACCCAGCTTTAATGGAAATGCTGCCCATTCTCAGGTGAAATGGCATACGGGTCACTCTTCCATCCCAAAAACACCACCCTCAACCCAGACCAATTTAATAATATCACCACCGACAAAACTATCATAGAAATTGTACAAAATACTAAACTCCTAAGTGTTATTATTGACCACAAACTCAACTTCGACCTACATATCCAACAAAATATCAAGAAAACACATATCAGTTTCTTAACACTTCCACTAAGACCACCCTGGGCAAAACTTTCCTGCTCCCATCACTATTCTATGGATCCTGTATACTAACCAGTCTGCAAAATTCTACCATGATCAAAACTAGAACAATTGCTACTACAAAGCAACAAAGTTTGCAACAAGCTCCAACTACCGTACACATCACTGTACACCACTAACAGAACTAAAGTGGCTGGAACTATCAAACCCCCTCACTTATATACATCTAAACACAATCCACAAATTAGTCTATAGGCTCACAGCCTGCCCTGCCCTAGTTAACCTAGTCCAACCAAGTAGAACACTCAGATCAGAGAATAAAAACCTTGATACCTACAAAGTTTCCAGCAACCAAATAAAATCACTTTACTCTTATTCTGTTGCCAAGTTATGAAATACCATCCCACCCAAAATTAGACCAACTGCTAACCCACGTAATTTTAAAGCCTCCCTAAAAGAACACTTAAATCATGACTTTGTACATGCCTTACTCCAGGCTAATCTGCTTTTCCATCCCTATACCTCCTCTTACTCCCCCCTCTTAAACTAATCCAATCATACTCTTTAAAACCAGTCACCACTCTATCTCCAGCAACTCGTACATTTATGAATTTGTTTCCCACTCCAATCTGATCACGACACTGAAACATACCCTAAGGAAATACTATTTACCTGCAAAACTTATTTCAGTGCTGTATAAACGTAAACCATATTTGAGAAGCTTACTTCGGTGGTTTATAAATGTAAACCTTGCATACTTTAAGGAAATATCTACCGAAGAAGCTTATCTGTTTGTGCATAAATATTTCTGTAAATATTCTACTGTTACAACACAAGCAGCCTTAAGTGACTGCTCATAATGCAGCCTTTACTGTTCCTATATATGTAAACTAAGAAAATACAGGCGGAGGCAAAACGGCCACGACAACAAGTTTATTTTAAGCGCTTTTCGTCGGTTACAACAACTGACTTCATCAGAAACTTTCTGATGAAGTCAGTTGTTGTAACCGACGAAAAGCGCTTAAACTTGTTGTCATTGCCGTTTTGCCTCCGCCCGTATTTTCTTAGTTTACAGTTTGGTTTGCCTGTTTGTGTTTTTTTGGTTCCTATATATGTAACATATCCTTATGATATAATTGTAATGTGTATTAAATATGTATCAAAGTCAAAATGTTAAATTTTTGTATTATATGTGTAACTAAGTTTTTTACATGGAGCTTTTCTCCCCAGGCCTCTGCTGAAAATGGCTTATGTACCCAGTCGGACTATCCCAGTAAACAAATGTCAAATAAATAGATAAATAACCAGGAATTCACCCTGGGGGTTCCACCAGTGTCCTCTTGGACAGGGGCAGTAGGTGCCAAATTTGGTGTCTGCTTGTACCAGACACCTTTGGGAACACGGGTTGAACTTAGCTAGGCTTGTAAGGGCCCTGTGACCATTAGCCTAGTAACTTCCTATGATCTTATGAAATCAACCATAATTTTAATTTTTATTTAATTTGCTCCTTTGTTGACTGGGTTAGTCCTACCAGGTTAGTAGCTTTTTGGGTAAGGTTGAACCCAACCATAATAAAAATAGATCAGAGGGTGAGCATGCAGCAAATACCCATTTCAAATGGCCTAACGTTAGGGTAACTCAATGGCTCAAAAAAAAAAGTATTGAATGGGCACCAATACAGAGTATGAATGCAGGCTTGCAAGAGTTCCCTGGAAGCCAAGAGAGTAATCCCTGTTTTCCCTGCTTTGAAACATGCAGTAATTTTGAGGGAAATTAAAATAAGACAAACCCAGACCACAGCAGATTCTTTTACATGTGAGGTGGTTAACTTGAAATAGAAATGATACAATAAAATGCAGTAAACACCCAGTTTTATATATGATTTAGAGCACAGAGACCATGAATGCCATGCCCTGGCTCCCATTGGACTCTTTACACAAAAGTCCAAAATAATCCATGTATTATCTATAGCTATAATAGAAACCTTGCATGAAAAAGAGTTAAAGACCATATTAAGGGGGACCAGACAATGTCACAATTTTAGACTACACTACTAAGTGTCAGTGTCCCACTGTAGATTTCACATTGCAAGATTATTGGGAAGATATAACTAATCACTCTCATTTCTGCTTCAAACAGTATAGAAATTACAGCGTAGTACTTCAGATAGTAATAGACATGTCTGACATGCAAGATGCAGCTCCTAAATGCTTTATCCCGTGCATGGGGAGTCCCCTCAAATTATCTTTGGTATGATCCCAGTCATTCTCATTAAGAGTAATATGTAATTATGAACCGTGGGATGGGTAAGGCTAGTCTGTAACCAAATGGAATAGGTTATTACAAGCACAAAAAAAGGAAAATTTGCTAAGCTTGAAATGGCCTGCAAGGATGGTTTGCCTATTACTTACCAATGAACCCATAGAAGGTATGGCTAAAAACTCACATTTCTGCTTCAAACAGTATAGGACTGCTTCCAAACTACACACACCTCATATTCTTGCTTCAAACTGTACAGGATTACTCTTGAGCTGTATACATGCATACAAACACAAATATATCTATCCATATATACACACATACATGGACATAGATATTTTTTACGTAGAGAGATATATATGAATGTATTTATATGCATGCAGATATATAGAAAAGTCATATGGAATGGCAGGTTGTCAAATGACAAACTAAAAATAAACATAAAAAGGTGTCGAAGGAGGTCAACCAAGTAAAGTCTAGTAAAACAACAGTGTTTGTTAAGCACTTTTCGTTCCACTAAATAGTAGAACTTCCTCATACAATTCACTCAAAAACATCCCATTTAAAAGTCTTTAGTTAAATAAGAAATTAGAAATAATGTTTTTTACATGGTTGTTTAAATATGTACTGGACTTTGAGGAGTTAATGTTGACTAAACTGGGGTAAGATGTTATTGGAGTGTTTTGAACACACAACATAGTTCAAAGACTTTTAAATGGAATGTCTTTGAATTATCATCTGAGGAAGTTCTACTATTTAGTAGAACGAAAAGCGCTTAATAAACACTGCTGTTTTATTAGACTTTACTTGGTTGGCCTCCTTCGACATCTTTTTATGTTTATTTTTAGTTTGTTGGTCTATTGTTTTGCTTTTTTCAGGTTGTCAAATGACCCCAAGGCCTAAACCAAGTCCCAGACGTCATAAAGCAAAATAATACCCCATTACAGTCAAGAAATAGAACTAAAGAAATAGGTGCTAAAATTTGAGGCAATCTCATTACACACTCCAATAACTACTTACACAATCTGCACCAAAACTGGCTACCTACAATAATATGAACTCTAGTATGTAGTGTTTCAGTGCTTTAAGCAGTGCAACAAAAGTACCGTAACTGTAATTCCTTCTTACCTGCTCCTCCAGCAGTTAGACAACACAAAAGACTATATCAGTAATTTATCAGAGCTTAAGTAAGACTATACCAAAGATAAAAAAATGTTCACATACCTGTAATGTCCAGCTGTATCACGTTTCATGAAGTCCATCTTATTCTACAAAGCTGATAAACCGATTGCTTCTTTAAATGACTTCCACAAAACTACCTACTTCATAAGCAGCAAAATCTAGCCATTGTCATTAACATTTACCACAACAGGACCCAAGCTCTGAGGTCTCCCTTGTACAAAATCATTGAGTATAATTCATAAACCCAGTGTCACCAACCATAAATACATAAATATGAAACAGTCACAAATAAATAGGCAAACAAACTAACCTCATCCAGCCTTCTAGGGTGGCTGTGAGTTCTTAGATCTTCTGTATAAAGTGACAAATGTACAACACCTCCTTAATGAAAAAAAATACCTATTGCTTCCACACAGGATACACACGGGCAGTGTTTCATGATGAGTGCATTACCTTGTTAACAAGTCCAAATAGGTTCATAGTTTTGTACTAGGCTATCGGTCCTAGGGCCTATACAAGCCTAGCCATAACCATTCCCTGGCTATTTCTTCCCACAGTATTTACTTCCCTGGACCCCTGTCTCGCAGGGTGACTAACTTGATCCTCAGGGTGAATTTCCTATCTCCCATCAAATCATCATGGTTCCTTTTGAAGAGGGCCAAAGAGGCGCTCTGCTTAACATGTATGGGCAGTCTATTCCAGAGTCTGGGGAGTCTCTGGGTCAGGAACCTATCCCACCAGCATGTTTTGTTCATTGTGATGACAAGGTTTAGATCCCTGGAGCATGTGTCTCTGAGGGATTGGGATTTCTTTAAGTGTAGCATGTCCAACAGCTCTGGGCTTGACATGGCCTTGTATGTTAAGCAGAGATTGCCTCTGAGTAGACGATATGCGATAGAGTATAGGTGGAGTTTTTTTAGACTGTCAACATAGGGCATCTGCTTTAGGCCTGCGATTCTTTTAGTGAGGTATTTCTGAGGCCTTTCCAGTTGCAGATGTCTTGAGAAGTACATACCAAATGGGGTGTTGTATTCTATAATGGGTCTAATGAGCGATGAGTACATGTTGTTGCGATGTGGTTATCGAAGGTGAGACCACTGTCCACCTGTGTCCCTAAGTCTCATCACACTTTCAGTGTTTAGTGTACTGCCACCTATGTGGTAATTCACGGGTACACATTTTTCCCCAAAGGGGATAACTGTACATTTCTTGGCATTGAGCTTGAGCCCATGGCTCTGGCACCAAGCATCTGTTTCTGTAAGGCCCTTTTGTAGAATATCCACATCATTTGGGGATTCAATAATGGCTCCCAGTTTGCAGTCATCTGCGAACTTTGTTAGCCAGAGTCCCTTAGTGTTGGCCTGTACTTCAGAGAAGTAGAGGTCAAACAAGAGTGGTCCCAGGACTGAATCCTGAGGTACTCCACTTGTCTGGAGCTGGATTTGGAGTCGGCTACTTTTACAATGTGGGTTCTGTCAGTAAACCAGTTGGCAACCCATCAAGTGATGTACTGCAGCAAGAGAACGTAGTGGAATCTAGGATATCCAAAAACAAAGTTCAGCAAATGAAAAGATGCCCAGTGCTGAAAATGAGAACACTTTAATTCCAAAAAAACAGATAAAAACAAACAGATAAGTACTTTCACGATTGCTCGCTTCTTCAGACCTTAACAAACAGTATGAGAAAAAAGGCCTGTTTTTTCATACTGTTTGTTAAGGTCTGAAAAAGCAAGCAATCGTGAAAGCACTTACCTGTTTTTATTTGTTTTTATCTGTTTTTTTGGAATTAAAGTGATGTTCATCGTGCATACAGCTGCAGTAATCACAGATGGGTTTTCAGCCGTCAGGCGGCCGAATTCCAAAGTCTTGGTCCGGCGTCGGTTGTCGTCGCTTACTCTTCTGACGTCAGGAAGGCCAGAGTATATAAGACACAGCCGACGCCATGTTCTTCAGTCTTTTTTGCCGCGCGGTGCCCGAAGCAGAAGTAGTTCGCAAGTGCCGGTCGGCCAGCTCCTGAATTACGAAAATATTTGGAACCGAAGTCTTCATTAAAGCTAAGTACCCCGTTGGGGAAACTTTTCTTGCCTCAGACCGATGTCAGAAAAAGTTAATAATTGTATTTCTTGTGGGAAGCAAATACCGCATAAGGATTTCCATTCCCTTTGCATACCTTGTTTGGGCCCAGACCACGACGTCTCGGGCTGTCGCTTTTGCGCTACCTTTAATAAACGCACTATCAAGCGTCGGGCGGAGTTCACCCAACATTATTTTGGAAAAGCGTTTGACTATAAAATGTCGTCGGACACTCCGACTACCGCTTTACCCAAAAAACGCAAGGAAAAGGACCGACACACGAAGCCCGCGGTCTCCGCTGACACCACACCAAAACAGGCTCCACGTGGTCCGGTTCTCAGCGAGATGCCTTTGCAGTCCCTGACTAACGACGACACGACTTTGGCGGTGTCTTCTGTACCTGAGACCGCTGGGCCTTCGGCCCTTTCCCAGACTACTACCGAAGCCCCGGCTTATGTCGAACCTACTAATGTGGACAGGTCCACTTCCACCCATGGTGTATTTAGGCCTTCATCTACTTTTTCTATTAAGGCTTTTACTAAAGCCAAAGCAGTCAGGCATCACACTAGACCTGTTGCACAAGGCCCATCTACTGGACCCATGCCTAAGAAACAGATGCTCAAAATGGCTGAGGACCTTATAACTCTTATCAGAGGTTCCCAGCCCCCTCCTGATAAGAGACCCAGAGTGGAGGAAGATTCCCCCTCCTCTGACCAGGGATCCATTTTATCAGAACACTCTGATGCAGAGGAACACGCTTACTCCCCTTTTGAGGATTCGGATGTGGAACAGTCCATTCCTTCTGTATCCCCCCCTGAGGATTTTTCTTTTGGGGAGACCTTGCACACTTTGAGGGAACACTTCCATTGGGAAGGCCAAGACTTTTCAGACTCCAAGAAAAGACTTAGGGAATTTCTTTGGTTACCTCAGCACAGACCTCTGGCTATACCCCCTGTTTTGGAGGTACTGGATGATGTCTATTCGGAGGCTTGTCTTAACCCTGATTCTCTGCCTCCTGCACCAGTAAAGCCTGATAGATATTACAGAGTACCCAGTTCTCACCAATTTCTCTACAAGGGCCATAATGCTGACCCTGAAACCATTTCACAAGGTCCTAAAGGACTAAAGGCCTCCACTGCCAAAAATCCACTTCCTGCAGAAAGGGAATCTAGATCTCTAGAAAGGTGGGGTAAGAAGGTATATACCTCGGCCACCCTAGCCATGAGGGCCTTAAACTGCCAGTTTCACATGATAAAATATCAACAGTTCTTACTATCACAATTAAAAAACAAAATGTCTCAACCTGAACAACCAGATTTAAAAGAGTTACAGGATATGATGCATAGTGCGGAGCAAGTGGGTAAACACACCTTACAATGTGGTTATGATGCCCTAGAGGCCTCCAGTAGAGTGGCGGCTACAGGATCAGTCATTCGCAGACATGCCTGGCTTAGGGAACAAAACTTGCCTGATCATGTGAAAGCTAAACGTCTGGATGCTCCTTTACAAAAGGACGTACTTTTTGGTTCAAATGCTGAGGATATACTGCGAAAAATGGAAGAAAAAGCCAAATCTATGCAAAATGTCAAAGCTCTCTTACAGGTCCAGCCACCACGTTTTAGCAGGAATTGGCCTTCAAAAAACTGGTCCTTTCCAGCCACTGACAAGCCCCAAAGAGGTAGATACAGACGCACAAGGGGCAGAGGGCAATCACAAGGATCATATAGAGGCAGGCAATGGCAATCTCCAGCACCAAGAGGTAGTGAAGACAGTGCACAACAATACAGGAAGCAAACCCAATGACTCCCTCATTTCCATGCCAAGCAAGTTTCAGCTGACAGCACCTTTGGGAGGGAAACTAGCATTATTTGCAAGCAATTGGCATATTGTCACAACAGACAAATGGATACTGGACATTATAAACAGAGGCTACAAATTTCAATTTCACACTCTTCCAAAAATGAGAGGCATGCCAAACCTGCCACAAAATCAAAGGGCAGAGGCACAACTGCAAATTTCAAAGCTCCTAAACATGAGAGCTATACAAAAGGTACCTACTCACCAACAAGGTCAAGGTTTTTATTCAAGACTCTTTCTGGTGCCAAGAAAAGGAACCGACTGGAGACCCATTCTGGACTTATCCATCCTAAACACATTTCTACTCATACCAAAATTCAAGATGCTCACACTACAGCAACTTCTTCCCATGCTGGGCAAGGAGTTTTGGCTGGTAACATTGGACCTCAAGGAGGCATACCTGCATGTCCCAATCAGACAAAGCTGCAGAAGATACCTCAGATTTCTTGCAGGTTCAATCCACTATCAATTCTCTGCATTGCCCTTTGGCTTATCTACTGTGCCCAGAGTATTCACAAAGTGCCTGGCATCAGTGATTGCATATTGCAGACTTCAAGGGATACAAATTTACCCTTATCTGGACGACTGCCTGATCCAAGGGGACAGCAAACACATACTACTGGAACATCTGGCATATGTGACATGGCTACTGCTTTCTCTGGGATACACCATCAACAAGGAGAAATCAAAGCTAACACCATCTCAGAAAATAACCTTCCTGGGTGCCAGCTTGGACACAAACACCCAGATGGCATATCTTACGCCAAAAAAACAAGGGCAATTATCTCTGTACTTCAAAACTCTAGCGAAAAGTACCAGGCTTACTGCAAGGAAAATCCTGCAGGCTCTGGGATTCATGGCATCTTGCATCCTTTTAATCCCATGTGCAAAGCTGCATATGAGAAAACTTCAATGGTACCTAAAAAATCTATGGTCTCAACACAGTCACAGCTTGGAAGCAATTATACCAATAATTCCATGCTTGCAAAAGGAATTTCTATGGTGGGCCCAAGCATGTCAAGTCAATACAGGTCTTCCATTCTGCAAGCCTCAAGCAAAGCAAGTCATAACCACAGACGCCTCAGATTACGCCTGGGGGGCGCACATACAGGACAGGTGCATTCAGGGCAGATGGTCCCAAAAGGAAAAGCACCTTCACATCAATCAAAAAGAAATGCTAGCAGTAATAAATGCAATTACAGCTTTCAAGGACTTCCTGCATCCAGGACAATTGCTGATAAGAACAGACAACACCACAGTAATGTGGTACATAAACAAACAAGGAGGAACACATTCATACCCCTTGTGCAGACTAGCCATGACTCTTTGGAACTTGGCTCTGGAAAGACAAATCGAACTTCAAGCACAGTACTTGCCAGGACTGGAAAACACACTGGCAGACACTCTGAGCAGGAATATGACAGATCCACACGAATGGAAGTTACATCCTCAGGTGTTTACGGAGATAATCCAAGCGTGGGGGAGGCCAGACATAGATCTTTTTGCCTCACACAGGAACCATCAATTGAAAAAGTTCTGTTCAAGGACCTTCCATCCAAAGGCCTGGAAAGTGGACACCCTTTCATTCAGTTGGACAACATGGACAGTTTATGCATTTCCACCTCTACCTCTTCTGCCCAAGGTGCTTCTGAAAGTAAGAACAGACAAACCGAAGATGATACTGATTGCTCCAGATTGGCCAAGGCAACACTGGTATCCACTCCTGATGAGCCTAACACAAACTCCTCCCTGGTCCCTGCCTCTAATACCTCTTCTGTTGACTCAGAACAGCTACAGAACCCTTCACAGTCAGCTGAAAACACTCAACCTCGCTGCATGGAAAATTCCTTAACACCACAACAGACCCTACTCTCCAAGGAGGTGCAGGATGTCATTTTGGAGGCCAGAAGACCATCTACTAGAAAAGCCTACTCCGCTAAATGGAAGCGGTTTTGCTGTTGGAATGAGAAAAGAGGCCAGGACCCTAGAAAATTGAACTTGCCTCAAGTTTTACAGTACCTAGCTGAACTGCTGAACAGTGGACTTTCATTTTCTTCCATAAAAATACATGCCTCAGCCATTTCTGCAGAATTCGACATGGATCCTCCTTTATTCTCTCACCCACTCTTACGGCAGTTCCTCAGAGGGGCTAAGAATATAAGACCTCCAAGGAAGCAACCAATACCAGCCTGGGACCTTAATTACATACTAGAAAAATTAACATTGCCTCCATTTGAACCTGCTGCCTCAACAGATCTACAATATTTGTCCTGGAAAACAGCCTTCCTTCTGGCCATCACTTCAGCTCGTAGGGTTTCTGAATTACAGGCCCTCATGGCGGTGCAGCCCTTCCTCATCTTCCATCAGGATATGGTTTCCCTTCGTACTAATCCTTCTTTTATGCCAAAAGTGGTATCCAGGGTAGCCCTAAACCAAGCCATACACCTACCCACCTTTTATCCTAACCCTCAAAACAAAGGGGAAAGGCTGCTTCACTCTTTAGACATTCATAGGCAGCTTCACTACTATTTGGACAGAACAAAGCCCTTCAGGAAATCAGAACAACTTTTTGTGTCCTATGCCATAGGGGCTCAAGGGAAACCAGTTACCAAACAGACCATTTCCAAATAGATTGGCCACTGCATACGTTTTTGTTACTCCTATCATGGGAAACCTGTCCCTACTGGTATCAGATCTCACTCCACCAGGGCCACAGCCACCTCTACAGCCTTCCTCAGAGGTGTGCCTACTAAGGATATTTTGGAGGCAGCCACTTGGAGTTCTGTACATACCTTCACAAAACACTACCACCTGCCCTTATATTCCAGAACAAGAGCAGGCTTTGCCACTGCTGTTTTGCAGGGCATTCTGGCTCAACCCAGTTCCTCATAGTACCTACCACCCTATGCATAGCTTTGGGACTCTACCCATCTGTGATTACTGCAGCTGTATGCACGATGAACATAGTACAGTTTTGTACCTACCATAAATGTAGATGTTCGAGTGCTAATACAGCTGCAGTACAGGTTTCCCTCCCTCCTTCCCCACTTGGTAAGGGCATGGGGCCTAACAACCTTTTCATACCTCCTGGCTGGGTTATCCTGCTATGTTTTATTTGCTTGCTTACACTGATTTTGCATTACATTGCATTTCTTACACATGTACAAAAAGCTTTATTTACGTATTGCCTTCATTTTGGGGGCACCTGACATCTGGGGCAAGAAAGACTGAAGAACATGGCGTCGGCTGTGTCTTATATACTCTGGCCTTCCTGACGTCAGAAGAGTAAGCGACGACAACCGACGCTGGACCAAGACTTTGGAATTCGGCCGACCGAGGGACCGCCTGACGGCTGAAAACCCATCTGTGATTACTGCAGCTGTATTAGCACTCGAACATCTACATTTATGGTAGGTACAAAACTGTACTTTCTCACTCTCAGCATTGTGCATCTTATCGAGTGACATAGGGATTAATGCCCAGCTTAGTAATTTTATCTATGATTCCAGAGTGGGGGATGGTGTCAAAGGCCTTGGCGAGGTCCAGATAGGCTGTGTGGACCACCTTACCCTTGTCCACGGCTCTGGAGACTGATTCAAAGAAGTCAATCAGATTCAGGAGACAAGATCGGCCCATCACGAGCCCAAACTGAGTGGGGTCTAGTGTTTGAAGATTGCCAATGTCTTTGTTTATAAGTCCCATGGTAATACATTCCATGGCCTTTAAGATCAGGCTTGTCAGACTGATGGGGCGGTAGTTCCTGGGATCCAAGGTGGATCCCCCTAGTGGAGTGGGACAACTGTAGCTGTGCGCCACTCAGTGGGCACAAAGCCTGAGGTGAGGCTATGATTAAACATGACACTTGGGTGAGGTGCCAGTTCAGTTTGTAATTCATGTAGTACACAGCCTGGGATGTCATCTGGTCACATGGATGCTGTATTTTTAGCTTTGGAGAGTGCATTTTTTTACCTGTGTGGCCGTTATTACCAGAATATGGCAATCTTTCAGTATTGAGATGGGCCATATAGGGGGTGAGAGGGGGTGAAGTTTCCACTGAATCGATCTGCCAGGATATTGGCAATATCCTTGGAATCAATATATTTAATGTCATTCTGTTGTAGCTCAGAGCAGATCTGAGCATTGCCATTTAGATTGTTGACATAGCTATAGAATGCCTTGTGGTTGTCTTTGGAATCTTAACAATTTTATTTTCATAACTAGCTTTGGAGGATTTTATGAGGGATCTCAGCTTCTTACTGAGGCTGGTAAGGGAGTTTTTGCATCCTGAGATTTTCCTCTTTTCTGCAACAGTTTCTTCCTTTTGTTGCAAAGTTTGTTTATGGCAAGGGACCACCAGATTGGCTTCCATTTTTTGGAGGAGAGCATCTTGGTTCTATTGGGGATGGCACGATTCATGCATGAGTGAATGTGCTCGTAAAGTGCCTAAGTGTAGGATTCAGCAGTTGAACTTTCAGTTCCCGTCTGCATGGGTGTCATGAAGTTTGTCACTTCTGACTTGAGTAGCATGAAGTTGGCTTTGGAGAAGTTTTTTACGGAGGTTTCCTTACTGGGGGGTGGGGGTGGGATGTGGATGTCAAGGGTGATTACCTTATGGTCAGCCCTGACCAACGAGGGGATGACCATAGGTGTGGAGCATCGATTTCCCATGTTGGTAATGACCAGGTCTAGGATATTGAAGCCCCTGGTGGGACTAAGGATTAGTTGATCTTGGGTGTTGGAATTTATGAATTCCAAGAACTGTTGGGCAAAGGTGTTGGTACATGAGTAGTTTTCCCACTTAATGGCAGGGTAGCTGAAATCACCCAGTATTAGGGTGTTTGGTTGTATCTTAATATTTTCCAGTATGTTTAAAAAGGTGTAGTGAAAAGTTTGGGGCATGGTGGGGGAGCTGCAGCAAGCTACAATTTGGATTGCAGTCTTACTTAGTGTTAGTTGCACCTGGAGAATTTCAGACGCATTGTGTTGGGCAACTAGCCTGGTGTTGTGAATATCCTTGGTGAATATGGACATTCCTCCACCTTTAGTGTTTTGGTCCTGATTTGGTGGCCGAAAAGTGTAGTATGAGTTGTAGCCTGGTATTGCAAGGGTGGTCTCTGGAGCCTTGAACCAGGTCTCGGTTACTGCACAGATATCGATGTTCTCCATTTTTAGGAGTGCCTCGAGAGAGTGTATTTTGAGGTTTAGACTTCTAGCATTGAGTAGCATTACCTTCAGATTTTGCATGCTTGTACCCGTTATGGTGGTGGTTTTGTCCTTTGAACTTTGCCTAAAAAATGCACTATAGGGGTGGCAAGAACCTTAGCTAGTAACCTAAATCCCAGGGGTGACAGGTGCAAACCATCTCTGGCACAGCATCGTGGTTTGTCAATCATGTCGTCCCAGGCAGACAGATACTGGATGCCCTTTGAATGACACCAGATGCTTAGCCAGTTGTTGAAGTCAATCATTTTGTCCTTATACTGTGGTGGTCTGGGCGAAGGCAGGATGCTACTCAGGGCTAGGGTCATACGTGCCTGGGCCACATGATCCAAGAGCTCTTCCATGTCTCTTCATGTAGTCCAGGGAGGTACATCTCAAGTCGTTCACTCCAACATGGACAATGACAGAGTCATATTTGTACTTGTTGTGGACTGACTTGAGTGCATGTGTTATGTGGCAGATCCTGGCACCCGACAGGCAGCTGACTGTAATTTTCTCTTTGTTCAGCCTGGTGAGTGGGACATCAGTGTGCCTGACTATAGAGTCACCTATGACTAAAATGTTGGGTATGTTGTCCTGCCTTAGGGGCTGTTGGGTGGCACACTGGTGGTGTGAGCTATGTAACACTTTGGTTGTGATTGGTGTTTGTTTGTGTTTCAGCTTCAGAGGTCCTTGTTGTTTGGGCAGGTTACTGTTAAGGGCCTCCACATATGTGGGTTTAATGTTGCTATGTGTTGCTGTTGGTGGTGTGGGTTTAGAAGGGCTATGTGTTGCTTGAGGTGTAGTGCAGGTGTTAACCTTCTCCTCTTGACTGTCTAGCACAATCTTGGGTGGAGAGAGCTTTGCTTTCAGTTTGGCTACGTAAGTGCATCTCTTGCAGGTTGGAGTGTTGGGTGGTAGGAGAGGGTTGTGTGTGTACATGAAGCAATTGCTGCATTGCCACAGTCTGCCCAGATTCACCAGTTGGACAGGAGAAATCACCGGAAGCTGACCCTTGGATATGCCTGGTTTGGTGCTTTTTTTTGTAAAGTACAAGAGCTGTTTTCCCTTACCTTAGCAAGGTACTTTGCAATTATAGAACGTTTAGTGCCTATGATTAATTTCTCCTTATTAACAAGGAGAGTTGAGTGCTTGTATCAGTTTAAGACTTCCTAGTGCTTTCCAGCAGGTTTTAAAGCAAATAAATAAATGGCTTGAATGAATAGAAGCATTTTAAACACCCCGTTATTTATGCTACTTATTCACAGTAATGAAGATCAGGGTCAGTGTAGCAAACATTGTAGTTAGTGCCTCATCAAACCAAATATGGCCATTTTCACCTCTACTGGTACTTATTGTTTACTCCAGTATCCAAGATCAAAACCTGTTTAACACATATCCAAGGATGATTGCAGCAAGCTTTGAATAGTTCACATGAAACTGATTAAGTCCAACTCCTCTTACCACATACTGTGCTAAGAGGATAAGAGAATATGTAAATAGTTTTACATTCTTAGTCTTGTAGTTAATGTGATAAACTTTCAGAAATTGTGGGTTTTGTGTGAAGGAAATCTGTAGAAAATGCTTAAAAAACTAAGTATTTGAGTTGGTAGCAGACAATGGAATGTACATGATGAAATAACTATAGTAATAATCTGGGTGTTCAAAATGGTTGATTAGGTGGAGAACTGTAGAAACAGAATCTGCATTAGAGGAAGCAGATCCATTTTGAACAATCACTGTAAGAACCAAAACCTTATACCTAAACTGTCAAGAATTTCAGAGAATGTCCAGTTTTTGCTCTATATTTTTAGTATGTCCCTCAAAATGCACAAAATGCATGCTATTCCAGCAAAATACTGACAGTCACTAAATATGATAAATGTGTACATTTCAGAGATTACATCCTTTAGAAAGATTGTATGGTAATGCAAAACCTGTTATTCTAGTAACTTTCAAAATTTATAAAAGCAATTGTTAAATCTGTCCCTGATTTTGAAAATCAAGTCCTAGTCAGTGGGTTTTAGCAGCATGTTGCTTTTCTCCTGGAAAGGGGACAGGGAGATAGGGCCCATAGGATGGGAATATCTCACAAATTGTTCGTGATGTCATGCCGTGGGTGGCCATGGCAGAACATGTGAGCAGGTGCGTCACAGGGCTACTGACATAGCTGCAAGGAGGTAAGCAGCTAAAGTGGTAGATGACCGAATGGTTACCAGGGATGGGCATGCTAGGGAACCACCACTAACCCCCCCAATGAAGAGTTCCTGGCCAATCTGAGAGATCCAGACAGTTCCCAGGAGAGTGCAGTACAGCACATCCTGGATGTGGGCGCAGCACCTTCTGAGACAGCAAGCACATCCCAGGAGGATCTTCCAGGTAAACTTTGATATCTCAACAATTGAATACTGTTGTATAGTAAAACAACTGAAATGAATAAGTTAATTCTTTATTGACATGTCTTGTCTTGGGGGTATATTGAAGATTGCTACAGTTATAAGCGTAGTTCAGAGCTGTCGGTCACATTCTTCTTCAAAGTACTGTGAATGCACATATACACGGGTAAATATATTACCCCATGTGTTACTGTTAATTGTGTTGTTGCATTTACCTCTTGCTTAACTTCTTCCCTGGACTGTCTGGAGTACAGCACAGTACATCTTATGCAGAAGGCAAGCCAAATATTTTTATGTCAGTAGTGCTGAGCAATTTAAATAAATATTGTACTTTTGATCTCAGGCCTGTTGTGTGCATTGCTGTACTGTCTGTGATAGTGGTAGCACTGTTAGTTTGTTGGCATATATTGCACAATAGTAGTGCAAGTATTAATGTATTCCTGTGTTTCATGCTTTTAATTACAGAAGATCATGAGACTACGAGTGCGGGCCCTGTGCCACTTGACGTCAGTGGATCCGCAGACAGATTCTGATGGTAATGGTGGCCAGACTGAGGCACATTTGGGGGGGATACATAGGTTGAATCTGACACAGAGGTTGACATACAGCCATCCCCTGCATTTCCACTGGACACAGCCAGTAGGCTTATGTCTACCCGGTTCACTGAGCCCACAGATATTTAACAGGTGGAGGGCATGGACATTCAGTTAAGTGTGGCTACTGCAGCTTCAGTGCCTGTAGAGTCAGTGCTGCCTCTACTCCACCTGGTGCAGGTGTCACCTCCCGCGTCACTCAGCATATGTTTAGGGCCATCATGGAGGTACAGGCACATTCCCATAGGTACTTCAGACAAATGCTAATGGTTGTAGATGTGGCACAGTCGGACATGTGTGAGTGCCTCCACTGTGTTGTTGATTCACTAGATCAGATGAATGACATGTTGGAATGAGGGGTGCCTGTGATAGACCGAGGTGCATCTCATGGTATGAGCAGCATCTGTGATGGAATGTCTGCTGGGAGGGGAAGGCATCCTCGTGGGTGTAGGTCAGCCACATCATCTGCTGTCAGGCAATGTGGCAGTATTTCCTCTGCACCGTCAGTGAGTCTACTGTCCACACCCAGATGTGGCAGGCCATGGGGTCATGGTCCTGGGCATCCCCGTGGGCTTGCCCATCAGAAATAAGTCATGTTCAGGTAGCATCACTGCTTCTGACCGTGGGTGTGGATTTACTAGTGCAACTGCTGCCAGAGCAAGTTCTTATAGTCGGGATGACAACGATGAGATGCCACCTCTACCAGGCACTTCTCACATCTGTCCAATAGACCAAGATGTACAGATAGCACAGAGCTGGCTGCATTCATGTAGACACTCGCACACCAGTTTCACCTGGAGGACCCCTACAGACATGCACACAGTTGCTCAATTTGTTTAATGGGCCATCTGTTGTTTTATTCCAATGTCTGCTTTCTTGTCCTTCCTACTCACACACACTCACCAATCTTGTGTTAGCCTAGATTTCCTGCCCCCACCCCAACAACCTATGCAAGTGATAACTGTACCATATCCCTGTTTTCAGTCTTTTGGATTCAGGGATACAAAAGCTGTGTCTGATGCCCAGAGTGCATAGCTAACTTAGTGCTTAGTATATTTGCATTTGTGTTGTTGAACTGGTCATTGTACTTCTGACTTATATTGGCCTTTGAAAGTTAGACAGTTGATAGCATCTAAATTTAACAACATTATAGGAATGCTGTTGTAAGGGTGTTGATGTCAGAAACTGCAATATGTATAATTAATTTCTAACTTCTCTCTTTAATGATTTTCCAGGAAAAAACATATGGTGCACATCATATGACATGCCATCACATTCAGATCTTAGGATTGTATGACAGCACTGGAGTCAAACTTCATCAGAACAGTAATACAGTGTAATGCTCTCTCTTGCGTGCATCTCTGAAGACACATGCAGTAGCTGGATAGACAACAGGGCTTTCATAGGAAGAAAACACAGGGATTGCAAACCATGGCATTATGTATGTGGATAGATTAAAAACCCTGACACTGTCATCTGTCTGGTATAAAATGAGGTGACATTTGCCTGGCCTCCATTCCAGTGTCTGACCATGCCCTGGTATGATGACCACATATCCAGATATCTGATATAGCTGATGACATCAGCAGTGTCCTTTGAGAATATAGTAATAGTGTTCCACATGCTGCAGTAAAATTTCAAGCAAGAGCACACTCAGTTGCCTGCAGTGAGAATAGAAGCACTACCTAAGTACACAGACTATTGAGCATATTTAGATGGTCATTGTTAGCAGAGTGATTTGGTGAGTACTAACAGTTGCGCCTGTCTATGAAGGACCTAGGTGCCACCCCCGAGACTGTAATAGGCTCCCACTGCATGTGAAGCAGTGCCTGTCAATAATCCTGTTCATTCACAAGCTTGACTACTGGTTGGGTGATTGTACAGTCGCCTCAGAGCTGACACCTATGTCCCTCATGGACAGGGCCAGCTGGTACTGCTCACAAACACAGTCTGCTAAAAACAACCATCTAACTATGCTCAATAAGGGTACTTGTGTTTTTACATATCTTGGTTTCTACACACCGAGCACTATTAGGCCTGTAGCCTCATATGAACCTATGAGGCTGTGTGCCCATGCAGGCCTCCCAGTTTGTTGTCCCCCACATGGCCTACTGATGTCATCCACTGTAAGTTCACCTACACTCTTATATAAATCAGACTTGTGCTGCGGTGATTGCATTAAGTACTGTGTTCTGTAGTTGGTGCACTTAGGTTGGGGTTCTGTTCTCACTGCAGTCAAGTGTGTGTGTGTGTCTAGACAGAAGAGCAGATGTGTATCCTACAGTTGCTTCTTCAATGGCCTGTATTGCCAGTATTTTGATACTTTCGCATGCCTGTATATCTATTTCATAGAGGCCTACCAACCTCTTCTCTCTCACGTGGCCCGCTGAGGTCACCTGCAATCCTGTAAAAATCAGACTTGTGCCATAGCACTTGCATTAAGTATTGTGTTTTGTAGTCTGTGTACTTGGATAGATAGGGGTTCTGATCTCACTGCAGCCAACTTGGTGTGTGTGTGTGTGTGTGTGTGTCTGTCTGTCTGTCTAGACAGAAGACAGTTACTTCATCAATGACATGGATTGCTAGTATTTTAATACTTGCATATGCCTACACATCTGGAGTGTGAGTGTGAGTTTGTGTATGTGTCAGCTATCAGCATGTGGAACACTGTTATTACCATATTCTCCTCACCAGACACTGTTGATGTCATCAGGTCTAAGGTGTTATCTGACATACTCCAAATCGCACTTGAGCTGTGGCACATGCATAAAAGTACTGTGGTCTGTAGTCTGTGTACCTAGATTAGTAGGGGTTCTGTTCTCACTGCAGTCAACTTGGTGTGTGTCTGTGTGTGTGTGAGAGCTGCTGTTTGACATTACAGAGAGACTTTTATACCAGCATGTTGAACACTGTCTTGTCCTCAACAGACTCAGCTATATTACATTTTTCGATATGCAGTACTCATACCAGGTAGGATCCGAGACTGGCCTGGGGGCCAGATAGAAGCTAAATCATCCTATACAATAAAGTTGACAGTGACCATGTATTTTAATCTATCCACATACATCATAACATGGTGTGTAGTCCCTGTTTTGACTTGCTGAGAAAGCCCTGTGGTCTCTCCAGTTGCTACATCTGTCTGGTATGGTACATGTAAAACAGAGCATAATACTATTAGCACTGTAATGCAGTTAGACTACAGTGCTGTCGTACAATCCTAAGATGTCAATATGATGGTGTGACTTGTGCTCAACAAAGGCTTTCAGTAGCAGTTTGGACTCTTGGTGGTCAAAGTTCAGATTTCTATCTAAATGTGTTCACAGTGCTTGCATTACTAGAAGGACTATTGTCAATGCTGTGATTAACCTGTAACTCCACTTTCCAGATGGACAACATTACAAACGCACATGTCTGCATTTATTTCTAGATCATGTGCCTTTATCATCATTCAGTTGTGTGTTAGCTCATCCTGTACTTTATCCCCATTGGTGGACTCAATGATTGCACACAATATGCAAGAATCAGCAAACCTGGTAAGCCAAAGGACATGTACTTTAGCCTGAACTGTCAAAAAATACAGTTCAAGCAGTGAAGGGTCAAGCATAGAGCCCTAGAGTTTGCCAGTGGTGACAGCTGTACTGGTACATGTTGATTAACCAACTGTCACATGATGTGTTCTGTCTTGAGCCAGTTGTTTACCCATCAACTGACAAAAAGGTCTTATCCCAAACCTGGGTATTTTCTCAATGTTAACTGCATGTGTGATTGTATCAAAACCCTAGGCCATATCACAGTAGGCAGTATCCTCCAGGCCTATCACACAGAATCATTGTGCTATGACAACATCACGGATCACCTATGACATGACCCGGCACATACACCTTCCTGATACTGTGGAATACACAGTTCAACACACACTCCATAAGGTGTATGTTCCTGTACAAGGGTGTTTATCAACATGCATCCACCTGTGCTGGGGGACACAGCACCTGATGCATGCATGTATAGAGACATCATACCTCTCCTCGACTGTGAGGTAGATAAACATGTCATCATGGACCTCTTTTACATGTATACTAGTAAGATTCTAGGTGTATGCAACAGACCTGTGTGAGTTGTTACTACTACATCAAGTCCGTTACATCTGATTTCCTCAAAGAGGTCATTGAGGGCATACATGATGACAACAGTATCATCTTGTGGATCCTGAACAGGTGAAGGCATTTGACAGAAAGTCACACTGCGGTATTTAACTAAAGCTGTCACATGTGGCCATATACAGCTATATCACCAAATGGTTAGACCAGTGTAAGACATAAGTGGTATCTCACTGTTGAAATGTGTGACACGACATGTATCTCAGGTCCAGTGATCAGGTCAGTACATCATTAGTGTTTGCTAGGCCCTTGGCTGCCCCTTAGTTAAGTGATGGGCATTACAGATGACATACACATGCTGTGTCCAAACAGCTGCCTGAAGGACTACAGCTTGTGGGTAGTCATTGACTCCAACTGTGATATTAATATAATACACACAGTATCAACACATACCAGAGACTGCTGCCACAGCTATGACAACACCTGCATTGCTGAGATACATGGAAGGATGTTGTTGCATCAGGAAACAGACACAGCACCCAAGTACAATGTGGGCATCACACACTATAATCAGACCAATAGGTATGTGACCTGTGTCCTGAGGTAGAGGGTAAGTGGTACATCCAACAACATGTGGTCACAGTGCTGACTACTCCCTTGATGTAACACAAGTACTGGGTATGTGAAGGACATGCACGTCAGAGGCCATACTAATGTCATGGTTCCCAGCCTTCATCACACCAATAACTGAGTACAGTGCACCCTTCTCCATGTACCTCCTTATACATGTTCCAGTGATGTGTAACTGAAGTGTACCACCTTTGTCACAGTGCACTGTCATACAGCTTGTTGTCCATACCTAGGTATTTCTGTGGAATATACATGACTGACTGATGGTGCAGAACACCAATCCAGTTGTTACACCAAATACATGTGTGCTACCTGTTCTCCTTACACACACATTGCATACATAGGTTTTTGACAACATAAATGGTATGTTTATCATTTGTGACAGTGTGAATTGTGCCATTGATATGTGCCATGCACACAAGGCAACTAGCCTGTAGTGCTCATACTTTCATATACAGGTATAGCAGTGTCCCTCCTAACACCTCCTGAAGATATTACAGTACCAGGACAGTATGCATGGTTACCCTTAGAGTGTGGGATTTATCATACTGGTTGTCCTCTGTGTGTGTGTGTGTGTGTGTGTGTGTGTGCGTGTGTGTATGTGTGTGTGTGTGTGTGTGTGTGTGTGTGTGTGTGCAGGTTCGTCTGTTATCACTCCAAATCACATATGTTATGTCAGAGGCATGGGATTAGTGGTGATTGTATTCACATATTGTCCATGATTGTGGTTGGTTCTTGTAATGTTTGCCGTGATCCTTTACCTGTGGCCACCATGCTGGAGACCTCTACTGAATGTACACTCATATTCAGGTATAACAGTTTGCACAGCTTCCGAATATGCATCTTACTCCAATTGTATGTCATATCCCTGATATGTCCTCTGTATTGTTCATATAAGGATGCTTATCTCATACACACATCCTCCTCATTCTTATGTCACCTTGTGTGTCAGTATATTTGCACTGTACAGTCTGTACTGCACCATATAGATACGTGCTTGGTGTTGCTGCTACAACCATCTTCCATTGACATGCCCTCCCCTGCTTTATATGTTGGAGTTTCACCTGTATCTTTCCCTGTTTTCATTCCTGCAATTCATCTGTGTGTCCCTATTCAATACACACACTTCCCCTGAGTAGTCATTTTACATGACAGTCCCATGTCCTGTTACAGATCAGCTTTAGTACAGAATGGCAGGAGTGGGATATCACAATACTCTACCCTGTAGGTACACTGTCTTGTACTGTATTGGACCATATGCTTCACATTCATACCTCTCAAATGTCCAGATATTCCAGGATGTCCACGTTTTCCTTATCAAATATGTGGTTTCTTGCCATATCACTGGCATGATCTCTGGACTGCTGTGGCTCAGTATTAGACATTTGGGTGTGTACCTCTCAGCTGTCCTGATCTGTGCAGGATGTCCAGTTTTTGTCTCATATTTGTGCTATTTTCCTCATAACATGTTGTTTTCCTGGCAAATCATTGACGTGTCATTGCAGAGTGCAGTCAGTAACTGATGCCTGACATTTGAGTTTTAAACTTCATGCTTTTCAAAACGCTCATGCTACAGTACAACCTATAAATTCTATCAGCTTCATGTGTTTCAATATGGAGTAGTAACAATCTGTCCCTATTTGTGGCCCTTTGTCCTCCCATTTTTATGGCTTTGTCCAAATTTCTTGTTCTAAGAGGTTGTGAGTGTTGCATTAAAACACATTCCCATGTGACAACTCTTGTCATACATGTCCCTATTGCTGGTTATTTTTCCTCTCATTAAGTTGGCCTCTGTGCAGATATTTTGCAGTAACACAATGACAGCTGTTTGTGTTGCCATACCTCTCAACTGTACAGTTTTTTTCAGAATGTCCATATTTTGCCGTATTTGTCATACAGTTGTGGTTTTCTGGCAAATCATTGTTGGAGTATTAAGGGTTAAAGTCAGAAAATAGTGGCAGAGTTTTGAGTCTCAGACTTCATACCCTTCTGACAATTCATGGGAATGCAAACCTGTCATTCTATGAAAGTTCTAAGTTTGTAAGAGCAGTTAAGTGTGTCCCTAGCATACATCTCAACTGTCCAGATTTTCACAGAATGTCCAGCTTTTTGCCTTTTATTTTTGGCCTGTTCCTCATACAATTTGTGATTTTCTGACAAATCACTAGTATGATCTGAGGATTAAAGTCAGTAAATAATGACATGCCTTTGGGTTGCAGACTTCATGACTGTCAGACATTGCATGCTAACACAAATTATGTCATTCTAGCACCTAAGTTTATAAGAGCAAGATTTAAAATGTGTCCTTATTTTTAGCCCTTTGTCCCCACATTGTCATGCTTTGTCCAGATGTTTTGCCGTAAGAGTTTGAGAGGTATGGTCTGCATTACTTATAATGTTTTCTGTTCAATTGGGGGCAGGGCTGCAAAGCTGCATTTTACAAACCTGATGTTCTATCATTTTGGTAAGTTTGTAAGAGCTTGTTGTTTGTCTTTTCGGCTTTTCATGATTAGGGGTCGCCACAGCAGAACTCCAGTCCACTAATGATTGGCAGTAGATTTTTTTTATGGTGCCCGAGTTGCCAGTCCGATGCCCAACCTTCAGCAAAGGTGCGCCCATTCACGCATGTCTTTCGGAGGCCACTCGACTGCGGGGAGGACATGCCGACTCCACACAGAAGGCACTCCAGCCATGAATCGAACTGGAGAACCTCTTGCTTTAAGGCAACAACGCTAAGAGCAATATTTAAAAAGTGTCCCTATTTCTGGCCTCCCCCCATTATTTATGGCTTTGTCCAGATATCTTGCCCTAAGAGGTTGAGAGGTATGGCCTGCATAATTTACGATGTCTGCTTTTCATTTGGGGGCGGGGCAGCAAAGCTGCATTTTGCAAACCTGTTGTTCTATCCATTTTCTAAGTTTGCAAGAACAATATTTAAAAAAGTATCCCTATTCTTTTCTTTCTTTAATTTTTTTTTTAGTTTTACACTCGCTAAACAGCAAAAGTGCTGCTTAGCAAGTGTAAAATAATGGAAATCTATCTGTTTGACTCGCATGCAACCATACACTCACACGCAGACACATAAACTTTCTATTTTTTTCATTCGCTAAACAGCAAAAGGCTACTTAGTGAGCATAAAATAATGGCAGACTTTAGCTTTCAGTCCTAGATCCACAGCGACACTGCGGGATAGTTTTTCAGCTGGCATTTGGGCAGAATACCACATATTAACTTAAAAATCCTGACATTTCTGGACAGTTATGGTATGCTAGCAACCATGTAAAGCAAATCGTGGCACCAGGAACTGAAAGTACCCGATGATCGTGTGACCTTATTTTTTCTTTGTGTACAATTAAAAGAAATTGTACTTTCTAGTTGCCCATCACACTCTAGTCCCATTTTAATCAGCTGTTATAAGTAAAGTACGATTGGCAACTGGAAACTACAATTACTGTTTAAATATAAACGTGGAACTTCAACACACACACAAAAAAAATCAGACAAATTTCACTCCTGCAAAATAACAAATAACATCTTTTAATTTAGTGTAAAATAAATGTGGAAGTGCTTACAGTCAACAGAAAAACATTGGAGCGAAATTCCATTAGTGTTAGTTTTATCAGGGGAATGAAAGCAATCCTGGAAGTGTCAGTATTTGTATATTTAAAGTAGGGAAAAAAGGGGGTGGGAAAAGAAGGCGATAACTTGGTGGGAGGTACACTTGAGCAGACTCTAGAATGGGTCACTCTCCAGATTCAAACTGGTAAAAAAAGAAAGTAAATGAAAGCAATACGCAGGAAGTAATGCACTTTTGTTTTCAGAAAGAAAGCTATGGATTGGTTCAGTAAATGAAAAATGTTATTTTTACACCAGTACTTTGATACACTCCCTTTAAAGCATGTAAAAAGTGTATAAAGATCTAAAAGTATAGCAACAGAATGAATTTTATAAGCTGTAATAGAAAAACATTCAATTAATTATTTTAGTCACTTCTTGTTTAGAGTTGTAGTGCTTCACAGAATTTATCTTGAGTATGGTTTCTAATTCTCTGTATCAACAACCAGTTCTTATGAGTCTAAATTAAATTCTGTGACTAAAGTTGTAGTTGGTTTAATAGAACTATCATTAAAACAATTGTACATTCCAGTGAATTTTCCATGCTCCATTGAATCATCTTTAAAGTGTGGGAGATTTCTATTCTATTCTATTCTATTCTATTTTATTATTTTGAAGAGGTGAGGGGAATTGTTACATTAAACTAAAATTTCAAATCCATTTGTCTCATTATAGAAAATTAAATTTTTAGTATTGTAAAAAACCGCAAAACAAACTTGTAAAAAGTATAAGTAAAAATAAAGCAAGTGAATAAATGCATAGTGTCAATTCATAAAAAACAGGTGAGTGCTTTCATGGATGAACCACTTCTTCAGACCTTACTCAACATTTACATTTTATCATGTGAATAAAGATACAATTACAACCAACCCAATAAGATTACTAAACACAAGTCGCATGTTCAAATCCAATTAAAAACAAATAGGTCTCCTATTCTTAAGTCTAGATCTTAAAGAAAACCCTATCATTAAGTCCACTGTCTTTATCCACCTGTAACTTTAAAATCCAAGTAAGTTCTCTATCTTCAGTTTTATTCATAACATCCCCTATCCTACCATCATCATTAATCAAATCTATCACTTGAAATGTGAAAGTATGTGTAATATCAGTTTCTGACACATGCTGAGCTAATGAATTATTAATGTTAGCTTGTTTTATATCTCAAATGTATTCTCTCATTCTCTCCATTAGAGAATGTTTTGTCTTACCCACATAGAACTTCAGGCAAGCCTGGCATTGTGATAGACTAAGTGTCTAGATTTACATGTAGCTCTGCTGTTAAAAAATATATTCCCTCCCTATCTTAGGATGTATACATTTATCAGTTCTAATAATATACATATAAAAATTGCAACTACCACAAGGAAATGTGCCATTATCATGAATATTCCTAACTCCTCTCTTCTCGTAACATAATTTCCTTTTCAGTGAAGGCCTGTTCCTAAAAACAAAATTTGATGTTGTGCCAATGACACTGTTCACCTTACTATCAGACCTCAAAATATGCCAATTCTTCTTTATGACATCACAAATTTCAGTAATGTTACTACAGTAGCATATAATGATGTCAAGTGCCTTCTTAATGTTCTCATCATTCTGCACCATTCCTTCTTGTCTTATGTTTGAGAAATAAGGGGCTGCTGTAGTTTCCCTTAACATTATAACTTGATCCACCTTTCTCATTATTTCCCCAACTCTGTAACCTTTCGGCTGGCAACCCGACACAATAAAAAACAACTGCCAATCATTAGCGGACCGGAATTCCACTGTGGCGACTCCTAACCGGGAAAAGCCGAAAGACAAACAACAACAACCTGTAGATAAACTAATTCTTTAGATTCTTGGCCATTTTTAATCTCAGAAGGGATTGTGGTATTGTAAGCTTTGTTCAAAATTAAAAATGTAGATTTGTGATTATTTTTATTATTGATATATATCATTTAGGTTTTTCTCAATCTGTATTGATATCAGCACCTTTTTTACAAACTTATGAGCCTAGTTTCAAAGATTCTTATGAAATACTTTTAGTGCACTCCCTTCTAAAATATTGTAGGAAGAACTTTCAGGCATTGTAAATGATTCTTTAAAGACTATACAGAGCCAGGTTAATCTACTAATTTACATTAATGATGCATGTGTGTGGACTGCGACTTGTTTTATACTGCTATACACATTTGTTTGAGTCAAAGCAATAGTTCGTTTGCTTTTGAGTATGAGGAGAAATCTAACTAAATGCACATATATTGAAAATATATTCATATTTGAAAATAATGCTTCTAAACCCACTGCTTCCTTTCATAGCCAGACTGCCAAGTTAAAGCCGTTCCTGCTTAAAAACATTTTTCATTTAGTATTTTAGCAGATTCTGTTCTCTTCTTTGTGTCCAAATAAAAAGGCCCTTCCCCTTTAAGAGGAGGCAGCACTGTAAGCTTAATTATGATTTGCTGGAATAGTAGCTCGCCCCATTTACAAGTGAGTGGAGGACTGGGCTGCATCCTCCAAAAATGAACTTTCATCACCTCAAACTAGGAATTGATGGTAGTAGAGGGTCTGTTGCAGACTTGCACATTGAAAGGAAGAACACACACTGTTACAAGAACCTTAGTATCAAAACACACAGTATTACAAGACTAAGTATGGCAGCGCACACTATCACAAGAATATTGTTATAAAAAGACGCATACTAGCACACAAATCTTAAAACATGTACTGTTACAAGAATCGTAATGCATCTCATTTCCCAGTTCATCAGGAGACCAATGTTGGACTCCAGTTAGGAAGGAGTCTCATATAAATTCTGACTGTTCTTTCCCATAAGGTCTAGCTCCAGACTAATCCATAGAGGAGAGGTAGCGACCCAGTGGCATTTAGTCTTAAAAGATTTTATGGACAAAGTCTTATATTTTTTAGAAGGTCACTCATTCTCCAATAGTACAGTATGTTTGACCAGTTGATTAAAGTTCAGGGCATCCATTTTGTATCAAGCAAGTATTTCAGACATAGTAGCTCTGGGCTTCCTGTAGTTTCTATGAAGTCTTTGCATTGCAAACCATTGACATTCTCCTTTAAAGCTGTTGTTTAGGACAGCTTAAAGAACTGGGTTATCTGCAGTGCAGTAATATCAGAACACATACATGTAGCAGACTTTAGATACCTTCTGCATTCTAAGAGGGATTATTAATAAAGGAAAATATTGAGAGATGTCTGAGTGTCATATCTCAGAGAGCAGCAGAGTGGATTTTAACAAGACTAAGCTGGCCTGTTCATTGGAATAACCTTGGTCATAAAGTGAGTGATCAGCAGATTAATTGATTCATATCCCTTCTAAATAAATAGATACAACCCTGTTAAGGAAACCTTCATCTTTGAATTTGAGTGGTATCTGCTGTTAGTCTCATGACATTGTCTGGGCTGTTGCCAGTCCTAAATATACATTTGGTTGGTGAGTGAATCATGAATTACTATAGATAATTTATATGCTAGTAAGCTATGGTCTTTGCTAGGATTTTGTTGGGGCAGGATACTTGTGTGTAATTTTGAAGTCCACTGTCACCTCTCGTTGGAGTAAGAACAACTAGAGCAGCCTTTCATGCAGTTGTTGATTCCCAGTGCAAATGCACTAGGAATATTTGCCTTCTCCACGTACCTGTCTGTCTAATGCCAGTTGGTGGAGAATGCACTAACAGAATTCTGGCATGTTCTTTAGGATAGTTTTCCTCTTATCAGTTTGATCATTCATACCCAAAGAAGATGCAAGACAATGCTGTGATGACGGGAGTAGGAAGTGAAACACACACACACACACACACACACACACACACAAAATAAGTTTGAGTTCTGTAATCATTAGTTGTAAGATGCTGTGTGAAAAAGGTCTGGACTAGACAGAAGTGGCAGAATAGCATTTATAGCATTATGGGTCCCTCACAGTTTTGATAGTGACATTGTTGAAGTAAAATTATGACATCTGAGCTGTCTGAAGTTTGTGTGGGGGATGAAGGCTCAAGGTCATAAGGGTGGTTTTGGCTGAAAGCAGACATATTTCAGTAAGCTTCACATTAGTCCTGGAGTTAGTAATAAGGCATATGATACAGATCATGAATACAGACATCCTATATCTTTGCAATGCCTGTAAGTAGTATCTCAGCTGACAATGCACTATAAGTAGACAGTAATGTGATTTACCTCAATCCAGCATTGTATAGAACTGAACAAACCTCTGGTCTTGCTTTTTTGTGGTGGCTAGAATCAGTGGGAAGCCTTTTGCTCTTTAGTCTTTTATAGGCTACAGACTCTCTAAAGCCATATTAGTTTAGAACCACTAACAAATGAAATTATTACTACTGGAGCAGTACTGCAGAATCCCAGTCAAGACCATGTCCACACTGGAGGGGCAGACAGGCAATGGAACATGAATATAGGTTACAAGTATACAGAAATTGCCTCTGAGCAGTATCTCAGCTGATAGCTAGCTGAGATAATAAACATTAGAACTTAATCAGTATGCAGGAAGGGCTACTGCATTCCATTTTAGTCAAAAGTATGCCCTCTGTTTTTGGCTATTGGGGAGGGGCTGCTTACGTGACACTGTTGGAAATGACCAAAGTATTTACTATGGGCACTATTTCTCACAGCTGGCTAGTCATTTAAGTTGACTGTTCCCATTACATGTGGCCAGTCAGTTTACCTTTGTGTCATTACTGAAAACAAGATAAATGTTACTATGGGCATGATTATTTACAACTGGTTATATTTTTGTGGGTGTGCGAGGCTGCCACCCCAGTAAAACTGGAAACAATCTGTGTGGCCTGCATTTGTCAGTAAATTTGCTGTCCTTATTGTCATTATTGGGACTTATCTTCTTAAAGTAGTTGATGCACTTCATCAGCTATATTGCTGCACTGTAGTTATTTGATATAGGTGGTGTCTTTTTTGCTATTATACAAAATAAGGTCAAGCACTCTCAAATATATAAAAAATTAAAGTCTCAACCCATACTGACTGTGCCATTTTCTATTAGCAAAAACTGAATTTTGTGTTCAAAATTCAAAGCAGATGCATTTATGTAGATCATTGTCCAAACTGGCTTTATTAGTAGTACATTTATGCTGTATTATTCCATTGTGATGCTTTCTGTTCATTTTATCGACATAGAAATCTTGACATAATACACACAGTAGCAAGCAGACTAAACTACGAATAATGAAATTAAAGTTATCCACAAATATATCTGGGTAAAGTAGTGATGAAATATTTTTGGCCTGAAGAATGTGCTTATTTGTGGAGCATGTTCAGCATTTAAAAGCACCACTTCGCAAAAAAAAATAAATAAATAAAATGACTTACTCTAGCCTATGTCAGCAATTTTTTTTTATGTTCCTCTGATTTTATATACAAATGCTGGAATCTTGCCAATGAATTTCATTAAATCATCACTTTTAGACATCCCATACTGAATTAAGATTAGACTATGTATGGCACTTAATTAAAATCATTGGGTTTTGCTGCCCTCTGATAACCAATTTAGAAAAAAGACATACCCCGGGATTCATGAAACCCGGCGCAAGGCCGGCGTAAGGTCTGCGCCGGCGATGCAGTAGCGCCATATGCATATTAATGAGAGTGCACCGCAACCACAGACACGTGCGTAGTGTACGTGAGCGAGCCCAGGTAGGA